>NC_091120.1:165161987-165301987 GCF_040183065.1 Periplaneta americana | reverse complement strand
ATTCAGTTGTAATGATGCACACTGCAGGTCAACAATGTGCTGTTACTAATTCAAATTAATGACATTATGAAGCTGCTAAGCGAGCTTTTCTTCGAAAACAGAACTAGGACCCAGGACTCTGTTCCATTTGCCCATGGCATAAAAGTGTGGATCACAAATTATAAAGGAAGAGTTCAAATCTGGGAAGTAAATTCCAGAAGGAACAAGACTGTCCATATGCCAGAATACGTCGCTATGGTTGATAAGTCTATGGGTAGAAGTATCATGTCACTTGTCAGAGATGATATTTCTTAGCCGGCGAGATCTCCTGACTTGACTGTTTTTTATATGCCTTATGACGACATCTGAAAAGCATATATTGATATTGAGAAACTTAAAGCATTCTTCTGTAAAGATGATTCCTACAGATATGCTGTGCACAGGGTCTAGGTGCGAGGGCTGCCCGCGGAGAAGTGTTCATTTAGAAGACGTCATCTTTCGAAAATAAAATTCCATATTTTGGAGTTAACATAGTATAAATGAAAATTTTTACGTAAATAATCTTGAGCACCTAATTGACCCTTTATAATCGCCCATCTTCTTTTCAGAATATATATATAGCGTAACATTTTTGGTATTTTTCTGTACGGCATAGCTATTAGCTTAAGATGTACAGTAGTGGCAAAAAAACCGGACCGACCCTTGTAGCTGATTTCAGAGCCTTGTTTACTCCAGAGCACGATAGAGTGGTAACTAAGACTTTTGTGGTTCGAATCCTGCCTGGGAAGGAAAATTATTTTTGTTCCTTTTTAAAATTTATCCCAGCACTTTTCGATTGCTGGTAAAATTCATGTTCTGGGAATAATAAGTTAATTAAGTAGTAAAATATCGCTGCAATCGAAAAGTATTGGGAATAAATTTTAATAAGGAACAAAAAACGTTTCCTTCCCACGCAAGATGCGAACCACGAAAGTCTTAGTTACCAGTCTATCGTGCTCTGGAGTGAGCAAGGCTCTAAAATCAGCTACAAGGGTCGGTCCGGTTTTTTTTTTTTTGCCACTACTGTGCATTAGTCATTTATTGTATATTTTCGATCTTGAGCCTTTTACGATGACGTGAACACAGCTTAAGGAGAAATGGATTGTTTGATTCCCCTTGTCGATAACAAAACCAATACTTGAATACCACTTGTGAGATTGAGTCAGGGAGTCACCATTTTTTTCCGTGGATTTAGATACTTGACGTTGTTTCCAATTATATAATTGCCAATTTGTCAAGAGTAATCAATAATTTTGATAAATCTTGGATACCATTGGGTGTGAGGATTACGATACATTTGGAGTAGTTAGCTTAATAGCTTGCTTTTGTAGTATAATTAATTTTTTTGCAGGTAGAAAAAAAAAGAGAGAAGTTCTTTATCATGCCAATAGACATATCGCACCCCCAGTAAAATACTGTCATATTTCGAAAATCACGTATTGCTTTCGTAAATTATTTCCAACATTGTTACTGTGGTCCGTCCCAGGCATCTGTGGAGTAACTTCACGCATATGGGGGCGGAGTCTGTGCCGGAGTGTATTGCGGGCAGCATCAGCTCGAGTCCGCTAAGGGGTAAGATGCTCGTGGTAGAAGGTAGAGTAGAGTTCAGATAGAAATTATTCCCTCCTGCAAGCGATTGCTAACTTCGTTCAAGCAGTGTCTCCCTCAGAGCAATCATTGTCCCTAGCCTTCCCACATACCACTTGCGCAGAGGTATTGTTTCGTGTTTCTACTCCACAGATTCCTGGGACGGACAATAGTTGGAGGTGTGAAATGCTAATAAAAATATTACATTATCAAAGGTTTTAGTGCCTATTTTTTAAATATTTTTAGAGCATAACAAAACCACAATTTTAGTGGGGGTGCGGATCCAGGGTGAAAGTAAAATAACTCTGCAGATTTTCAGAGCGAATCGCTTATGTTGTACGTAAGAAAAAAATGTAAAACCATGTTAGTGGAAAGTTCTTAGTTTTCTCAGATTTTTTTTCAAAACGTCTAACACCCTCTTATTCGGTAACTATTGTGAGTAGGATCGTAATGTTTGTCCATATCGATAGAAAATCTAATAAAGAATCACTTATCCCTCTGATGTATTTCAATAGCGTGAACGGTTTTCGTGTAAATTTAATTTAAAAACCACTAATTTGAAGCCACTGACCAATGCAAACAGATTGCAATGTTGTAGCTAAAAAGGGAAGCGAGAGGCAGTACATGTAGGTTGAGTTCGTTGACCTCTTACATCTATATTACGAGAGGAAAGAGGACTATGTTAGCCACGAAGGTGCGAGACTGCTGAAACTTCCAACTTAATTTTCTAATTAACCGTGTTTTTAAAACGTAATATAGATTTCCTATTATTTATGTATATCATATCTTCCCTTTCAATCTGCAGGACTATTTCACTTCCACGCAGTGTGTTTCAGAATTCAACTGAAGAATTATCTCGTTGTAGAAGGATTGTAGACAAGCAATTTGAGGAAGACAAGCCAGAGTCTCCGATGAAAAATATCTTGAGTTTTCAGTTCATTTTCGTTATTTTAGGAAAGAATTATACTGCTTAACAAATTTTAACTTTTTTTTTGCGTTGTGCATGTGATACATATTTCCTATATAATTTGAGCCTCCTGAATACGAATATGACAATAAAAACAGTTGTTGGTTACGGGTTTTGAAAAATTTTCGAATTTTTATCTATTTTAAATACTATTTTATATAATGACAATAAGGTTAAATACTCTCTGTTCAGAAGATTACAGCTCTCTTTTTCTGCATTTTCTTTTACACTGGGCATCAGGTACATCACGAGCTAAAGTTCAACAATAGTCTGCTAGCATATTGGTACTCCACTGTCCTTGGTATCTTTTTTTCCATAGTTGAAATTTCTTTATGAAAGCACTCACTATGCTCATCACTGAATTCGCCACAATTCTCGGGGAAAAAATCAAGATATGAGTGAAGGAAGTGAATTTTCAGGGACATTTTACAACCCATAGTTTCATACGCCAACAGTAAATTTTGCACAAGTTCTTCATAGTTCTCACTTCTACTGTTACCCAGAAAATATAATACAACCTCCTTGAATGCACTCCAGACGGCTCTCTCTTTTCCTTCCAACAGAGATGCGAAGTGATTGTCCTTCATTATTTCTCTTTTTTTGTGGTCCCTTGAAAACTCCCTCTTTTATTTTTGAGTCACTAATAGCAGGAAATTTTTCCTCGATATATTTAAATGCTTCAGTTTCATGATTCATCCTTTTAACAAAATTCTTCATTAACACTAACTTAATGTGTGAAGAGGGTACAATCGCCTTACTTTGAGGTACAAGGGGTTGATGTACAACATTTTTCTTCCCTGGCTCTAGTGATTGTCGTGTTGGTCATACTTCTATAATGCTCGTCTCGAGCACGACTGTCCCATTCGCACAGAAAGCAGCAACATTTTGTGTAGCCTAATTGCATTCCAAGAAGTAATGCTACAATCTTCAAATCCACACATATAAACCATTTGTACTTTGAATATTATCAACAGTAATCTCACTAGAGGTTTTGATTTATCTAGAGAAAATCAAAACTCGAGTGGGATTTAATTGACTATTAGGGGAGAGTCGGGTAGTATCGGACATCGGGTAGTATCGGACAGTGCGTTTCTTTCATCTACCACCATATGGTAGTACCTGAATGACATGGTTACGTTTCTCTATGCGACATCACAGAAACGTAACCATGTTAATCAGGTACTATCATTGTGGGGTAGATGAAAGAAACTCACTGTCCGATATTACCCGACTCTCCCCTACACGATTAGAAGAAAGTATATAAAGATTAGAAGTAACGAAGTACTCAAATACAATAAAATATTAATTGACTTACGAAAACACAACTGTCTTGAAATGTATTATTGTACCATCTCAACATTACAAATATTACGCTAGATGCATGCTAGATGGCAGTAGTGAGTTATGATTACTAGCAATGCCTTCTCGTCGAGAAGTTCTCAATCTATATCACGATGGCAGTGTTACTAGTCAAGAAGGCTTTGTTGATTCAGTTTCATTTTTATTAAAACAGTTGCATTCCACTTCAATTATCCGAATCCCAGTAATCAACGTCACTTGACAGATGATTTTCAATAAATCTTAATATTAAACAATCTCTGGTACGTGACTATCCATAATTTCATATAGCAGAAGCTATAATATAACCTAACTAATATACTGTACATAAGTGTTAGAAAAGTTTTAATTAACGACGATGACATAAAAAATAAACATGAATAATTTTAAAAGGAATAATTATTGAATGTACAATTTTCAAATTTGAATGTGGTTAGTGGATGTTATATTGGACGTGTGCGTAATAGAAGTGGAACTCGTTGATGTAGGCCTACATGGTGTATTCAACTTATTCAGGACTTCCGAATGGTGCTCTTCATTTATTTGTAAATAGGATTTCAGAAGATGCATAGGTATGATCAGTGATTTTTATTAATTCTTGTTCTTGAATGTCAATGCGAGTCATATTTGAAACTGCTGTGCATCGACTGGAGTGGTTTGTAATTTTCTATTTTTTTTTTGACGTCCAGACGAGCGCAGTTTCAAATGTTGGCAAACAAAGAAACAAATGCTAGGGACGCGATAAAATTGTGCGATAAGCAGCCATGATTGGTTGAAATACGTCCTTTCGTACCGTTTTATTGGTCAAAAGTAGTATGACGTAGTAAGAGTGTAATAGTCATTAAAACACATTTTAAAGAAATACACGTCTTACCCAGAATACTAACACCACTGAAATCTCTTGGTGAACTGAAGCGATTTCATACGGCGAACATGTTTCTCCCGCTCCAAATGGAACCGAAAAGGGCAATAACACAATTTCCGCTTCTAGTGATTTTGACAGGATGATCTATTACAAGATATAAACTACAGTAATGTCATTAAAGCTTACAGTGAAAGAAATACACATCTCAAGTAAAATCAGGTAAACTCAAACGAATTCATACCGCGAACCAGTTTCACCCCCTCCAAATAGACTCGTAAAAGGGCAATAAAATAATTTCCGTTTCTACAAGTGCTTCTAACATGGTGGCCTACTTATACTAATATTTTTTTCACAAAACAAAATAGTTACACAGGAAATACGGTGATTTTTTTTTAATAAAATGCATAGAAAATGAATTATATTGTGCATCTCGAAATCCCGAACTGATGAAACATTTTGCTTGTTATTTTTTAATTCAGGAGATCGAAATTAGTAAGAATTTGTTAGTTTTATGTCTGGCGCAAAATGTCTGTTGACCAGTGTTATCGGCATAAAGCTGTGATCTAGTGATTAACGCATCGGACCTCAAATCGAAGGGTAGTACGTTGGATTCCTGCCGTGCTAATTTTTTCAAATCCCAGTGCCTATTATTTTATTGATGAGATCTCAGACAATTTTCTTTTCTGAACCACCGATATACGTATTGTATTATAGTATTGATTAA
Source organism: Periplaneta americana (assembly GCF_040183065.1). Lineage (NCBI taxonomy): Eukaryota > Metazoa > Arthropoda > Insecta > Blattodea > Blattidae > Periplaneta > Periplaneta americana. The sequence goes on along the minus strand of NC_091120.1, from coordinate 165,296,488 downwards.
TTATATTTTCGTCAAAAATATCCTATACCAGTACTAGCCATTGGTTCAGTACAGTTCACCTGAGATTAAGTCATTCGTATTAGACTCCTGTGGAGTCAGGTAGGTATTTATTAGAAACGCGCTGGCCTTTGGTTGCAAAGGTGACGAGTTCATGACCTTTTTATGTTCTGTGTTATTTTCATGCATTTTTGTCTCATTTTAATGTTTAACTTGTATGAAATTCGTAACTTGTCCGCAGTAATGGATACACATTTCTCAATCTACGTCCTTTCTACACCCTTCTAAACATTTATTGTCATTATTACGTACATTACAAAATAAGTATGACTGGTCTTTTAATGCTATCATACACTATCAGTATCGCCTTCAGTGAAATCGTTTCATATAAAACTGATCAGTCTTTACTGATCTGTACGATTTCCACACATTGTCAGATTTATATCTCATTGAGCGTATTCCGAATCTCAGCGCTGAGCAATATGATGGCATCGCGGTGTTCCGAATTTCAACGATGGAGTCACTGATGCTCCACCGGTGTCGCACTGGTTCCATCAGCTTGCAGAGGTGGTGGCAGTCTCCTTCAGCCGCCATCAGTGAATCTGATTGGTTCTTGTATAGGGCGGGAATTAGCAGACGAATGACATCGTGCACTGTTGTGTCATGGCGGAGTGTTCTGCTTTAGTTCTGCTGTATTGTTTGTAATGAGCTCAATGTAAAAACAATATGTTAATGGCTTATGAGCGAACATGTCAACAGACCACTTATTACTACTGGTTCAAGAAATAAATTGTTTATGCTCTCTTTTATTTGAACGAGGTGACTACGGAAATTTCGCAAAATCTTGCTAGCGTAGCATAGACAACTTGTCAGCCACCATGATAGCCATCGAGTCTTCCAGCAGTTTTGTTCCTATTTCTCTGCAGCGCGACGCCATTGTTGTCCACTGGTGAGATTCGAAATACGCTGATTTGCTTTAGTTTAGTTTATACCTGTAGTGATTGTAGCCCACGTCATTGTGGTTGTTGCACTCACCCACTGCAATGGATGAGACCGAATTGTTAAGGTACGCAGCGATAGCTAATGCTATTCAAAACAAAAGTGTGAAGTGAAAAAAAAAAAAAATGTTATCATAACCTTAATTTCTTTTCGCTTTGTTGTGATAATTTTTACATTTTACTTTTCTTAATACGTCTTGTGCACGAAACAAGTCAATGAAATCCAAAAGAATTTTTTTCGATCACGAGATGATTTTGACAAACCACAAATATGTCAAGAAAATATATCGATGTACTAACACTTGATGCATAATTTATGTAAATTACAATATGTTAATTTACGTCGCGTAGAAAAAAACTAATTTTTATACAATTTTCTACGCTGCGTAATAAATTATTTCCGTGCAAGTATTTTAATAAGTTACATACTTTCCTATGTGCTTGAAGATGCTGTTTTACTGTGTTTTTAATTATCGAGTTACAAAATAAATTTATACATTTTTGCGCCAGTTTTGTTTTCATTTCGTGGGAATAAAACGAAGTTTAAACCATCCTTGCATTATAAACAGATTGTTACTACATCGAAAATCGTCCATAATGGGCTTATTATGGCACGCGTGCGGATAAAAGCAGTGACGTGTTTGCTATGACGTAATACCGGAACGCTTGCTATCTTGGTTATCGTTTCAACGCACGACTTAACAAGAAAAGAAATGCTGGACAGAACGTAAAGTATCATTTATTTCCAATCTTTAACAATTTTGTATCACTTTTGCAATATCAGATAAAACAGTTCTGTGGTTCAGAGAAAATAGTAACAAAATAAAGAAACATTTGTTAACATAACCTGCAAGATTACTCTTTACTCCATGCCAAGGCCAGGCGCAACTAATCGATACGAACATATGAAGACAATTTGTCAGCTATGGATCCAGAATTGAATTTCTTTCATAGTTTATTTCCTACAATTTATAATGCTAAGGTGCCATAAAGTGTTGTATCCAACTCGTGAATAATCTTATTATGACACTCGTGAAAATTGTCGCATGAACGGCAGTCACTATATGCCATGATCATCAACATTATCCAATTGTTGCATAAATAACTATTACATAGCTACTTAGTAGTAAATTAATAAGTTACATATTCTCCTATATGCTTGAAGACTCTGTGTTACAGTGTTTTTAATTATAGGATTACAAAATAAGTTTATACATTTTTGCGCCAGGTTTTGTTTTCAGTTTTGTGAGAATTAAACTAAGTTCGACATACTTGCTTAGTAAATTAGTAAGTTACATTCTCTCCTATGTGCTTAAAGACGCTGTGTTATAGTGTTTTTAATTATCGGATTACAAAATAAGTTTAAAAATTTTGCACCAGGTTTTGTTTTCAGTTTTGTGAGAATAAAACGAAGTTCGACATACTTGCTTAGTAAATTAACAATTTACATACTCTCCTATGTGCTTGAAGACTCTGTGTTATAGTGTTTTTAATTATAGGATTACAAAATAAATTTATAAATTTTTGCGCCAGGTTTTGTTTTCAGTTTTGTGAGAATTAAACTAAGTTCGACATACTTGCTTAGTAAATTAGTAAGTTACATACTCTCCTATGTGCTTAAAGACGCTGTGTTATAGTCTTTTTAATTATCGGATTACAAAATAGCTTTATACATTTTTGCGCCAGGTTTTGTATTCAGTATTGTGAGAATAAAACGAAATTCAACATACTTGCTTAGTAAATTAACAATTTACATACTCTCCTATGTGCTTGAAGACTCTGTGTTATAGTGTTTTTAATTATAGGATTACAAAATAAATTTATACATTTTTGCGCCAGGTTTTGTTTTCAGTTTTGTGAGAATAAACCGAAGTTCGACATACTTGCTTAGTAAATTAACACGTTACATGCTCTCCTATGTGCTTAAAGACGCTGTGTTAAAGTGTTTTTAATTATCGGATTACAAAATAAGTTTATACATTTTTGCGCCAGGTTTTGTTTTCAGTTTTGTGAGAATTAAACTAAGTTCAACATACTTGCTAGTAAATTAATAAATTACATACTCTTCCATGTGCTTAAAGATGCTGTGTTATAGCGTTTTCAATTATGGGATTACAAAATAAGTTTATAATTTTTGCACCAGGTTTTGTTTTCAGTTATGTAAGGATAAAATGTAGTTTACATAGTTTTTAGTAAATTAATAAGTTACATACTCTCCTATGTGCTTCAAGATCCTGTGTTATAGTGTTTTTAATTATAGGATTACAAAGTAAGTCTATACATTTTTGCGCCAGGTTTTGTTTTCAGTTTTATGAGAATAAAACGAAGTTCGACATACTTGCTTAGTAAATTAGTAAGTTACATACTCTCCTATGTGCTTAAAGACGCTGTGTTATAGTGTTTTTAATTATCGGATTACAAAATAAGTTTATACATTTTTGCGCCAGGTTTTGTTTTCAGTTTTGTGAGAATAAAACGAAGTTCGACATACTTGCTTAGAAAATTAATAAGTTACATACTCTCCTATGTGCTTAAAGACGCTGTGTTATGGTGTTTTTAATTCTCGGATTACAGAATAAATTTATAAATTTTTGCGCCAGGTTTTGTTTTCAGTTTTGTAAGAACAAAACGTAGTAATAGTTGCTGGTAAATTAATAAGTTATATACTCTCTTATGAGCTTAAAGGCGCTGTTTGTAGTATTTTTAATTCTCGGATTACAAATTAAATTTATGCATTTTTGCGCCAGGTTTTGTTTTCACTTTTGTGAGAATAAAACGAAGTTCGACATACTTGCTTAGTAAATTAATAAGTTACATACTCTCCTATGTGCTTAAAGACGCTGTGTTATAGTGTTTTTAATTCTCGGATTACAAAATAAATTTATACATTTTTGCTCCAGGTTTTGTTTTCAGTTTTGTAAGAATAGAACGTAGTTTACATAGTTGCTAGTAAATTAATAAGTTACATACTCTCCTATGTGCTTAAAGACGCTGTGTTATAGTGTTTTTAATTATCGGATTACAAAATAAGTTTATACATTTTTGCACCAGGTTTTGTTTTCAGTTTTGTGAGAATAAAACGAGTTCGACATACTTGCTAGTAAATTAATAAGTTACATATCCTCCTATGTGCTTGAAGATGCTGTGTTATATTGATTTGAATTACCGGATTACAAAATAAGTTTATACATTTTTGCACCAGGTTTTGTTTTCAGTTTTGTGAGAATAAAACGAGTTCGACATACTTGCTAGTAAATTAATAAGTTACATATCCTCCTATGTGCTTAAAGACGCTGTGTTATAGTGTTTTTAATTATCGGATTACAAAATAAGTTTATACATTTTTGCACCAGGTTTTGTTTTCAGTTTTGTGAGAATAAAACGAGTTCGACATACTTGCTAGTAAATTAATAAGTTACATATCCTCCTATGTGCTTGAAGATGCTGTGTTATATTGATTTGAATTACCGGATTACAAAATAAGTTTATACATTTTTGCACCAGGTTTTGTTTTCAGTTTTGTGAGAATTAAATGAAGTTCGACATACTTGCTAGTAAATTAATAAGTTACATATCCTCCTATGTGCTTGAAGATGCTGTGTTATATTGATTTGAATTACCGGATTACAAAATAAGTTTATACATTTTTGCACCAGGTTTTGTTTTCAGTTTTGTGAGAATTAAATGAAGTTCGACATACTTGCTAGTAAATTAATAAGTTACATCCTCTCCTATGTACTTAAAGATGCTGTGTTGCAGTGTTTTTAATTATCGGATTACAAAATAAGTTTATACATTTTATATTAAACTACCAGATGTAACACGAAAGAAACATGCTCTCATTAAATCATGTGATGCGAGCGAACATTTTGATCCTATAAAACAATATTAACTGACAGAAGGTGTAGGCTTAATCTTTGCCAAAAAATATAGAAAAATTTATTGTATTGCAACCGGTGATGAGTTCTCTTCATTGTAAAAAAAATTGAATTACCTAGATAAGGATCTGATAATGCCGAAAAAAAACTGTTTATTGTAATTTTGTAGAATTACTATACTTTATTTGGTACCATATTAAATACAAACAAGACTGTTAATCTCTAAAGGCTTATTTTGTAAATAAAAATGTAAATGATTTTGGAACGAATATATCTTAGCATTGAAATACTTATTTCATGTTTTAATATTCTGCGAAGATGAATTTCATATTCTGGCAAAATTTCCTTCATATTGTGCCGGTTTCTACTTGTTAAATGTAACGCTTTTCTTTTATTCACTTGCAAGTAGATTATTCAGCACTAAACAGATGGAAGCACACTATGCTTTTTAACATGTGCAGTATTTACGGGAGACTCTTTGAATTCCGTGCTATTCTAAAACGTGACTTTTTTTTCACCAATCGTACCTCAACTGAAACAAATATGTATTCACGTCAAAAATCGGTAAGAAGTTACATATGAAATGTGTGCCGTTGGTACCTAAGGAAATCAATGAAATATTCAGATGTATGGATCAGAAGAGCGGTTAGGTCTATAAGATTAAGTAACTATCTGAAATATCCCAGTGTATAGGTCTAGATCTGTGCTTGTTAAAAATTCTGAAGCAGCGTGTACACAATTTAAATCATTTCCAAGAACTTCACGTACAGTTTTCGTATTACATGTTCACATCGTGCAATTTTAGAAAAAATGTTTTCCACTGTCATTCTTCTTCCATCTTTTCTGAGACTTTCGAATTCAATGGAACGATCTTTTTCCTCTTACAAAACAATATTAACTGACAGAATATATATTCATTTACTGTAAAATACTTAGAGAAAAGTTATTTCTCTAATATTCTAATCATTGTTGAGTCCACACAATGTACAGTACGATTACTTAGTCCTGACAGTCGCCGGAGATGTGCGCGTGGGACAGGCGAGTCCATTTACTAACGCGAAGGGGTGATTGGGTTATTCACTCGCTTGCCTTTACCGACCGCTCGCGCTATCTCTACTCCGCAATTTTCCCCACTCCTCCTATTACTTCTTCTCTTTCGCGTCGCTGAGCTGTCAGGACTAAATAATCGGTCTGTAAGAAGCAATTTTTTTGTTCCCTTCAGTGTAAAATATTAAATTACCTACTTGTTGTATTCAGGTAAGAATTTGATGATTCTGAAAACCTGTTTAATTATGTGAATTTGTTGTTTTTGTGTTTTATTTAGTAGCATATTGGATATAGGTAGTCAAAATTATTAATATCTAAAGGCTCATTTAGTAAATATTGATGTAAACCTGCTCCAAATTGTTTAGGAATTGAGATTCTGTAACATATAAATGAACTGTTCAGAGCAAAAGTGGTGTAAGTTAAAATTGGGTAATGAGGTTTAAAGTAAAAATTCTGTAAGATATATCGCAAAGTAGCAGTTAATATGTCCTTCGCGCTATCCACCGACTACTAATAGTTTAAATAAATTGAGTATTAATTGCTACTTTGCGCGTCGACCTGGTTGGCAAGTTGGTATAGCGCTGGCCTTCTATGCCCAAGGTTGCGGGTTCGATCCCGGGCCAGGTCGATGGCATTTAAGTGTGCTTAAATGCTACAGGCTCATGTCAGTAGATTTACTGGCATGTAAAAGAACTCCAGCGGGACAAAATTCCGGCACATCCGGCGACGCTGATATAACCTCTGCAGTTGCGAGCGTCGTTAAATAAAACATAACATTTTAACAGCTACTTTGCGCTGTATTTTACAGAATGTTAACTTTAACCCTCATTAACCATTTCTAACTTACACCACTTCTGCTCTGAACGGCTCAAATATTTATTTCATATTTTGACAAATACGAGGGTCATTCTGAAAGTCATGAGCAACCCATTGTTATAAATCTTAATTTTTATTTTTTAGACAAACCAAGTACATCTTAATCTACAGACTTCTCTGTCACTTTTCAACATAGTCTCCATTTCTTTGCACATATTTTTCCCGCCGTTCTGTAAGTTTGAAAATTCCCTTGCTGTAGAACTCCGTTTCATCTTCCCGAAGACACTGACGCACTGTTTTCCGGGTGTCCTTCAGCGTGTCGTAGCGTTGGCCTCGCAGCTGCTTCCTTACAGAACCGAAAAGATGGTAGTCGGAGGGTGTCAAGTCGGGGCTGTAGGGAGATTGCGGAAGAGTTTGCCACCCAAATGTTCTGATTTTCTCCCCGGTGACACGATCAGTGTGATGCCACGCGTTATCGTGTTACAGGATGATCTTTTTCCAGGGCGTTTCTCGCGCAATGCACGACGGAGCTTCAGAACTGTCTGAATATAGCGGACAACATTTATGGTCTGTCCAGTTTCAAGAAATTCAACCAAAATTTATCCCATAGCTCATCAACTCTTTTCTTGTTGCGTTCCGTGAAGGCAGGTGACCGCTACGGGGCTCATCTTGGATGTTCGTGTTCCCATCTTCGAAATGTTTCACCCATCTCTTAATATTGCTGGCGCCCATGCACACATCTCCGTATGCACGGTGAAGTCTGAGGTGAATTTCAGCAGCAGATTTTTCTTCTTTAACAAGGAATTTAATGACAACACGCTGTTGAAATGGACCATCGTTGTCGACAACTTTGGAAACATTGCCTGTGGTCACATGATAGAAGTTAATGACGTCACTATATGTCAATACATAGTGTAAAGTCTGTAGATTATGGTCATATAATCGTTTTCATTACATTGTTGAAATTGAAATTATAGCAATATGTTGCTCACGAGTTTCAGTACGACTCTCTGTACATCTCATAGTTTGGCAATATTTTCTTCATGTTGTGGCGGTCTTTAACCGTAACCTTCATAGTTAAGATAACTATTTTTTTTGTTGCGTACTGTATGTTTCTTGTTCAGACTGTTTCGAAATTCCGGTTGACGTTAGAATCGTTGAAATGACTCCAAGGTCGCTGATAATCATTGGCCTTGCCTAGAGCTAATTTCTTGAACGACGCAAATTCAGAGACGTAACCGTTAACCCGTGCATAATTGTACAAGCGTAATTCTTCCGTTACTTTGATTGTAATGAGTGCAGATAATTATTTCACTTTCTAAATCACAATGCTTTACAACTAGACGCATAAAGCTCAAGGTTAATGTTTCGGATCTCAACAGTGGCAACGTCAGCAAACTCTTTGTTTCCTAGGAGAGGTGAATTCCTTTCATTTCTGAGAATATTGTGTGAGATTCGTGATGGAAAAGCCCAGGAGTGTGCTATCAAAAAAGGGGAGTCGACCAGGGGAGACATACGGATTAGGGGAAAGAGGAAATAATGGTTACTTTACAATAATAATCAGTGGCGGCTCGTGCCTTTCTTGGATGGGTATTCACAAAAAAATATTGGTAATGAACACACTGATATATTCTCGTATAGCTGAGTCACACGTCAGAGATAAACGAGTTCTAATATGCATGTACCAAATCTACCAAATCTACCCATATAAACCAAAATTAAAACCGTTAAACAAAAGTAGAGCAAAATTAATTCATAGGACACACCTTCACTGCTGTTGTTGAAGATCTAGATTTATTTGTAGAGAAACTCCATGCGCCTAGTTTTGAGAGATGCAAACTTATCAATAACTTTAATGTTGTTGACAAGTTTTTTTTTTTTTTTTCCCCCACTGCCAACCTAGCCAATGTACTTAATAGGTCTTCTGTCATTGTGTTACGGATGAATATTTTAATCCTCTTTTAATTTAACACTCTCACAATTTTACACACGACCGTCTCCAAACTTCAAGTGTTTACTGTTTCAACTTTCAATAAGCACCAATGCAGCTTGTATTTTCCTTACTTTACTGAACAAAATACAACAGCATCAACCCCCGTGCGTATCGGAATTTTGAAAAGAAAGAGTAAAGACAGAAAACGAGGAAAGAGGGAGAAAGGAACAGGGTGCCAGACCCAAGAGAGATGGAGCATCTCTCTTTCTCTGTCATTAGCACGTTAAGACCTGTGCGAGCCAGAGCTATTGTAACCATTGTAACAAACCAGAAAATAATTTCGCCTCAGGCTATTTCACCCTGCTAGAGAAAAATTGTGCGAGCTGCTGTCAACCTGTCCAATGGAGATTTATAGACACACGACACACGAACGGGACATTATCTCGAGACGAAAAATGTAGGAACATCATTACACATTGGCAAGTAATAGATGTAGTAATATCAATACAGTAATATGTATGATTATTGTTGGTTTTTAAGGTGTTCACGTGCTCCTGTGCTCATATAGAGGAACCGCCGCTGATAATAATACAGTAATAATGATGATAATAATAATGATGACGATATTTTAATTTTAAAATAAGTTGTAAACTGTCATTTCGTTCACCGAAGGGTTCAGTTCAGCTGCGGAACTGTCCGTAGCGAGGCGATAATCTCATATAGAACAACAATAAAGACCGCGTCCCATTCTTTCGTTGGTTAGCCCAGCGGTCGTCAGCACAGAGCACTCTCGGGCTAGCGTTTCTTTCCCTCGGATAAGAGAGTGCACTATGGTGCACCGTAGGTGCTGGCGTGTATGCTCTCTACCTCTCTGCCTGCTGCACGACGGGGCATATGATGTTGTACCGAATACCACTTACCCATTTCAGCGAGTGCTGACGACCACTGGGTTAGAGGATAACTTTAGTAGTCATTAAACTGAAAAAGTGGGAAACTGTAAGCTAACTTCTTTCACAAGTTGCAAAGTCATTCATTACATTAAAGCCTCTTTCGGAATCCGCGCTGCTAATATAGATTGAATTAGCGAATTTTTTGGCTTTGGCAGTAGTCCTGATCACGAGGATTTACCGTCCCTTATGGAGCTTATTTCCGAAGAAATTCTGAGCAAAAAATGTCATATAAAGATTTGTCCGAATCTCAATATTTTCAGAGTTATGCTAATTTGAAATTATTTGTAAAATACAATTATTCTTGAGATTTAAGGGTAAAAGAATATTACAGGTAAAGAATGAACTATTCAGGATTATCATTTCTGTAATTAGCTAATATTCTGAAGCTAAAAATGTGTTGTGAATTCCATAGTTGCTTCGTACAGAATTTTTTTTTTTTCGATTTTTAACTACAAAATTACATTTTCTTACGTATTTATCACAACAATTGTTCAAATCACGCCACTCTTGTAAATTCTTCAAGACTGTACATTAGGATACATCATTAAACTGTAAAGAATCAAGTTTCTAAAGTCGTATGGTTTGTAACAATTTCTGTGATAAGTGCGTAAGAATGGTGTCATTTTTAGTTAAAATTTTGAAAAAAAAAATCTCTGTACAAAGCAACTGAGAACACATTATTAGCTTCAGAACGCTAGACAATAAAAAAAATAATACTTCTGAATAGTTCATTCTCTGGAATAATTTCAAGGGAAAAATTGTTCTGGGGCCGGGTATCGATCCCGGGACCTCTGGTTGAAAGTACCAGCGCTCTTACCAACTGAGCTACCCGGGAACTCCACCCGACACCGTCTCAACTTTTCCCTTTATATCCACACAACTCGCGTGGGCTGACGAAACGCCAGAGACCCATATCGAGTGCACACAATCTCTGTGTGACTTGGAATTGTGGTTTTCTGTCAACGTACACAGTGACGTATATATTATGCAAATCTAATCTTTCAGGTAAAGCTCCCTGTAAAGCAGACTGGAATAATTTCAAGGGAAAAATTGTTCCGGGGCCGGGTATCAACCAGAGGTCCCGGGATCGATACCCGGCCCCGGAACAATTTACCTGAAAGCTTTACCTGAAAGACTAGATTTGCATACTTCATTCTCTATTTGTAATATTCTTTTACCCTTAAAACTAAAGAAAAAGGTTATTTTATAAACAAGTTCAAATTAGTGTAACTCTGAAAATATTGAGATTAGGGCACATGTTTATATGATTTTTTTTTTTTTTGCTCAAAATGTCTTCGGAAATAACTCCGTAAGTGACAGTAAATCCTCGTGAATCATCTTGCATAACAGATTGGCCACACCATGTTAAAATCGGTAACATGTGGAAGAGAACAACCACTGTAATCGCCCTCCGTATTTAGAATCCCTCAATATTTTTTGCACCATTTTTTGTGAGAAAGTATAAACTATCAACTATAAAACTGGGTCACGACCCGAATATCCATAGCATTTGGGATTTTCGTTCTAATCATGTGCTTCGGCGTTGATTTTACCCCCTGTGTCGGGTCACATTTATCGACTGTTGCACAGGAATTCTATCCAAGGGATACCAGATCGATTCTCGCTGGGTCTATGAGGGATTTAAAGCTGCCAACGGGTAATGTTTACTCATTACTCTGTTATCCTGGACATTGATTCACTAATTCTGTAACTTATCCAGACCTGTCCCCAGCTGCGTGTGCTAACATTTGCAGCGTCCTCGGGCTTGGGTTCAGAATATTAAGAGAAGCGGAAATGAAAATTATTGGATGTTCTTTAAAGATGCATGATTTTTTTCCTGTTCTCTGCACCTTTTGTTTCATTCTCTTTTATTCTTTACTCTGTCTGTTCCTCATTAATTTTTTCCTTCTTCTATTTTTCTTTCTCTTTATTCAGTTCTTTGTTTTTATTTCCTTTCTTCCTGTATACATTTTGTTGCATTCTTATCTTTTTTTAACACTAGTTTCTCTTCCACTACTTTTTATTTTGATTAGGCTCTACTTCTCTCTTTTTTTTTTTAATAATTCTTACTTCATACTACCACAATTTCCATCCGGGCATGGCAAATTTCGCTCATATTTCACAAGATTTCATATTAATTTAGAGAATGATATTGATTTCATTTGTGAAAGTGAACAAATAGGGGAATATTTGTTATTTTATTGACCATTACTTGGATATGTAGGGTTTTTTTCATCTAACGTTGCGACCTCAGATATTTTCGAAACGAAACAAAGTATGAAACATTTATTTGCACAGGAATGTACCCACGTCAGGGTTCAGAAACGAGGGGGTAGGTTTATACAGAGTCCAGCTAATTCAGAAAATATTTATTTCAGTATTCATTCATTCATAGGGTTCTGCCCAAGGGCAGGTCTTTCACTGAAAACCCAGCATTCTCCAGTCTTTCCTATTTTCTGCCCTCCTCTTTGTCTCCTCATTACTTACTTACATACAAATGGCATTTAAGGAACCCGAAGGTTCATTGCCGCCCTCACATAAGCCCGCCAGCGGTCCCTATCCTGTGCAAGATTAATCCAGTCTCTATCATCATACCCCACCTGCCTCAAATCCATTTTAATATTGTCTTCCCATCTACGTCTCGGCCTCCCTAAAGGTCTTTTTCCCTCCGGTCCCCCAACTAACATTCTATATCCATTTCTGGATTTGCCCATACGTGCTACATGCCCTGCCCATCTCAAACGTCTGGATTTTAAGTTCCTAATTATGTCAGGTGAAGAATACAATGCGTGCAGTTCTGTGTTGTGTAACTTTCTCCATTCTCCTGTAACTTCATCCCTCTTAGCCCCAAATATTTTCCTAAGCACCTTATTCTCAAACACCCTTAACCTATGTTCCTCTCTCGAAGTGAGAGTCCAAGTTTCACAACCAAACAGAAGAACCGGTAATATAATTGTTTTATAAATCTTTGTCTCCTCTTATGATCCATATATGTTAATGTCGTCTATCATCTGATATCTTCTTTTGCCCCGAACTCTTCTCCCGTTCACCATTCCTTCCAGTCCATCCTTCAGAAGACAGTTTCTTCTCAACCAGTGACCCAGCCAATTCCTTTTCCTCTTTCTGATCAGTTTCAGCATCATTCTTTCTTCACCCACTCTTTCCAGCACAGTTTCGTTTCTTATTCTGTCTGTCCACTTTACACATTTCATCCTTCACCATACCCATATTTCAAACGCTTCTGGTCGTTTCTCTTCACTTCGTCGTAATGTCCATGTTTCTGCCCCATACAATGCTGCACTTCACACAAAGCACTTCACTAGTCTCTTCTTTAGTTATTTCTCCAGAGGTCCGCAGAAGATGCTCCTTTTTCTATTAAAAGCTTCCTTTGCCATTGCTATACTCCTTTTGACTTCTTGGCAGCAGCTCATGTTAACTGCTTATAGTAGGGGCCTACACCCCAAGTATTTGAAGCTGTCCACTTGCTCTACTACCTCTTTTAGAATTCGCATTTTACCTTCTTTACTCTTCCTCCTATGATCATGGTCTTGTTTAAATTTATCTTCATTCCATACTACTCACAGCTGTGAAGTGTATTATTTCTTAATGGAAAATACATGTTTTTTCTAGCAAAATGCAAAGCAGAAGTAAAATTATTGATAACAGTTCATTATTTCATTTTCTCTCTTACTTTCTTCAGTACATCTTATCTTTCTCTAAACATTCTCTTGCACCATGCTGTGTTGTGATCTCTCATTTCTTCTCTTCATTCATAGCTTTCTGGCCAAGGGCAGGTCTTTCACTGCAAACTCAGCATTCTCCAGTCTTTCCTATTTTCTGCCTTCTCTTTGTCTCCTCATATGATCCATACATCTCAATGTCCTATATCATCTGGTATCTTCTTCTATCCCGAACTCTTGTCCCGTTCACCATTCTTTCCAGTGCATCCTTCAGTAGGCAGTTTCTTCTCACCCAGTGACCCAACCAATTCCTTTATCTCTTTCTGATCAATTTCAGCATCATTCTTTTTGCACTCTTTCCAACACAGCTTCATTTCTTATTCAGTCTGTCCATTTCGCTCACCCCATTCTTCTCCATGTCCACATTTCAAATGCTTCTAGTCGCTTCTCGTCATTTTGTCGTAATGTCCATGTTTCTGGGAGGTCTGAACCCTTCTATTTCCGCCTAACTTCAAGACAAGCGTGGAATGAGACCTCTGTCATTGGTTGAATACCAATTATACTTCTCTCTTCCCCTGCCGATAATGTTTACTTCTCCTGTCAGACATTATGGGACAAAGTATAGGTATTTAGAATATTCTTTGCTGATGTCGAGTTTCGGTTTGCACATTCCTCATATGATTTCTTTCCCACTGATTTTAAATCAGTAGAGTAAGGGAGGGTATTGTCGGATACCATTTTGATTTAGTAGGTTATTTTACGACGCTTTATCAACATCTAAGGTTATTTAGCGTCTGAATGAGATGATGGTGATAATGCCGGTGAAATGAGTCCGGGGTCCAACACCGAAAGTTACCCAGCATTTGCTCACATTGAGTTGAGGGAAAACCCCGGAAAAAACCTCAACCAGGTAACTTTCCCCGACCGGGAATCGAACCCGGGCCACCTGGTTTCGCGGCCAGACGCGCTGACCGTTACTCCACAGGTGTGGACTACCATTTTGATGTTTCAAAATAAAGGTAATTGAAAAAAAGTTAGAACTGGAATTACTTAGTATTATAATAACCTCTTGGGGTTCCTGCAGATTGTACATAAGTATTAGGTAATTTACATAATATGTATTTGCTGTATAACTTGCAAAGACAAAACAGAAATAATATCATCACTGACAGAATGGGAAGCTAATGTCGGATACATTAGACATTATTATGTAAGAGGTATGATAATGCATTTAAAAGTAATATATTGCATATCAGAAACTATTATAATAGTGTTCTGTTTAGCCAACTGATATGCAAGCCTTTTAACATCATTTCTGGTTCATCCAAAATATTTTCTCTCCATCATTAACACATAGTCAACTAGCTTCTCTTCAAGTGAAGCTGAGAGTATTGGTTTTCGTCCAAGTTTCGATTTAACGGCTTTGGTAGGCTCAGAGTTGGACCGTATATAATCAAATAATGTTGATCTTTTGGAAGCAGCAAGATAGCCCATTCTTTTCTCCCGTACTGCGACAATGGCATTTACCATATCTTCACACTTCCATTTTTTTTAGACGGAATCTCTTTTTTCTTTTACTTTAGGCATCTAAAAATATCAGAAGAAGAAACAATTCGTTACTTCATAATATTCGATTAATTAGAAAATTAATTACTTACATTAATTAAAAATACCCATGAGTAAAAATGTAGTGGTTTGTTATAGAAAACATATAAATGGGTTTAAGGCAGCTTTTATGTAGCGAGCAGCATTGAAAGACAGCCGACAATGCCCTCGGCTAGTATCCGACATTGCCCTCAGCTAGTATCCGACATTGGCCGACTCTTCACAAACAGTAAAACAAGCCAGCTGCATGAAACATGTTGTCGATAGCATTTCTGCAATTAGAGAATTAAGAAGCCTTATCTATGGTATATTAAACAGTGCATACCATGTTGTGTAAATATAAGAATAACTTGTAACGAATAAATCACATTACTTACCCTCAAAAAGTTTTTTTTTTTTTTTTTTTTTTTTTTTTTTTTTTTTTTTTTTTTGGTAGAAACGTTGAAAACACGCTATTCACACACAGTGAAGCACTCAACAGTAATGGCTATTCATGCAGATGTTCGTCTACTTGTAGAGAACGTAATGCATTATTTTCACATCAGATTGCACCATTCGATGGAAAAGAAATGTTATCCGAGATTATCCGACATTACCAGACCTATCCGACAATCCCCTCCCTTACTCTATTATTTTGTGCTGTGCGATTAATAATATTGATCATCTGCAAAATGGATGGTATATTGTGTTTGATTATATATATTGGCATTTTCATCCCTAGTTTTTTTTATTATTTATAGTATGAATTTTTACAATTTTTATAAATTCTTGTTGAACGCGTCAAGATTCCTACATTTCGGCGTGCAGAGCCACTACTCCCCGGTGGTTAATGAGAGTTTGGAGTCTGATGCAGTAGCTCGCAGAGTAACGGAGATATAAATTGTCGGTCGGATCTGTCGAACAATGCAGTGGCTCAGAGTGAGATTTATAACTCGGGCGTCACGTGGACAAAGTCGCGGTCGAAGAAGTCAACCCCTCTACCTTCCCGCTCTCCTCGCCAAGGCTTCCTTGCGTGTGAATGAAGATGTCACCTCAATCTGTGAATTAATAATCGCTTCACCTTTCTTTCCTTGCTCTGGTATTTCCCTTCAGCATTTTTCTCCCTTTTCCTTATATAGAACATGAAGGAAATATTATGACTCTACTATTCTCGTTTGAGCTCTTGATCTGTACAAGATGGACATTACCTATAGGCTACCAATGGTATTCAATCTTTTTTGCTAGCGTACCCTCAAAATACATCTCTTTTACCTTCGTACCCCCAAATTTCATTGTAATTATAGAAGATATAACAATAGACTGTGATTGATGTTGTATGCAGAATAATTTATTATTATTATTATTATTATTATTATTATTATTATTATTATTATTATTATTATTATTATTGTTATTACACATGCAATAGATATTGATATAATAGTAATAGTAATGAATTATGTAAAATGTTACAGAAGTGAAGAAAAACAAGAGTTGATTTTGTAAAAGAAAATTTGTTAAATTTGTCAGCATTTTTTACATATGAGCCGTTCAGAGCAAAAGTGGTGTAACTCAAAATTGAGTAATGAAGTTAAAAGTAGAAATTCTGTAAAATACAGCGCAAAGTAGCAATTAATATACCTATCTTTCTTGCAATCCACTGACTACTAATAGTTTAAATAAAGTGAATATTAATTGCTACTTTGCGCTGTATTTTACAAAATGTGTACTTTACCCTCATTACCCATTTTTGACTTAACACCACTTCTGCTCTGAACGGCTCATATGTAGTCAGTGAGATGCGCACCCCTTGACACAACCTCGCATACCCGGGTACGCGTACCATATGTATGTATTTATTTACACTGCAAGTGGGCAAGCACCCGGTGGCAGTGGTATATACAATATTAACAATACACAGTTAAAATGATAAGCTATACACAATAAAATTTACAATACATAATACAATTTACAACACATATACAATTTTATACACAATACAATAAGAATACACAATACAATTTAACACAATAATAATAAAACATAAAATAAAACACCTAATTTTACAACACAACCTACATAATTATGTATAGGTACTACATAAGTCTCAATAGTCTTTCACTTTACTCTCATCTCATTCCCTGTAGTGGCACTATGACGCATTTCACTGACACTTTAGCACACATTTCACTGACACTCTGTAACACATTTCACTGACACTATAGAACACATTTCATTGACGCTATAAAAATATAAAAAATATAAAAATATATCACTATTCTACCCTATGGCATTTACTTTTTTCTTTTCCGCTTTTTCATAATATCTGTACCTACTCTACCTTCCCTCCGTTATTCCTCTTCTGTCATTGTTATTATTATTATTATTATTATTACTATTATTATTATTATTATTATTATTATTATTATTATTATTATTATTATCTTTCTGTGATAACCATATTACGTCTGAAGTATGTTAGGTTATAGTATGAAACGTGGGTAATATATAAAAAATCGACACATACTTTCACACTGAATGTTTTACGCGTTTTGTAATAATATAGATTTCCATCATATTATGAATAATATTTATGTTTGTAGTCTTGAATAGATTCTGAAGAGGCATACATAAATGGAATAATTTAATATGCAGTCTAATAAGAAGTCAAATTTAACTTCTTCAATTGCACACAAAGGCGTTCTTTATGATGTATGTAGTAAGAGTCTTGAGACAAAATTCATAACGAGGTGAGGCACAAAAAATTGTATTTGTAGCGAAATGAAGATTATCGAATAAGATGCATGGGATTTCGTACTTATAATTTATTCTTGTAAAATAGTAGTGTATTATAAAATACGAGTGTACTCGTATTATAATTTTTTTCACAATATAGGCCTATAGAAATTCCCCAACCTTAGTTTTCTACCAATAATATCTCTCAGCCAGAGAACTATTCGCTAGTTCTGCATATATTCAGGAAAAAATCCAAATTATGCTTTAGCTTGCAATGCAAGTTTTTCCTGCAAATTTCACCATATTGAATGGCGAAAGCAAATTCCCGGCGTCTTAAAGCTGGAACACCTCGACTAAAATATGGCAACCATTATAGAAGAGTTCTTGTTTGGAGTTTGGGAGTTGGATCACAAGGCTAACAACAATGCATCTGTAAAATCAATTGCTGCTGAGAAAATGAAGGCCTGTCATTATGGAGGCGAAGATTAAACTAAGAAACCATACCACCATGGAAGAAGAATAAGAAGAAAATTAGAGTTGCTTTAGCATCGGTAACTGTTTAAAGTGATGCAAATTTCTGGGATACAATAATATACTCATGGATATAGTTTGGTTGCTGCGAATCCCGTATTCCGAAATTGTAGCAATGAACAGAGTCCATGATGTGGAATGTAGCTGTATCTTTGAAAATCGTCGTAAGTTTCATAAAATTGTCAGTTTCATTTAGCACGTGGTTCGCAAATTCGTCACGTTTATGACAGTTTCAACTTAAACATCTTCCCGAGCCTAAAATCGTGTCCCTTGCCTGTTCTCCAAGAAACCATGTATATCTTTATGTGGAGTATGAAAAAATAAAACATTGTTACGTGGAGAAATTTCGTAACGTACTTTAAAAAGATCTTTCCAGGCATCACTCCTAATAATTCAGGCTACTCGAAATTAACTCTAATACTGAATTACGATGGAAACTATTGTTTTTGTATTTGTGTGGGAAGAGTGGTGAAACGCTACATGCGGTGTATTGTGTAACCTCCAGCCTTCTATCATGCTAGTGGGTGAGATAAAAGCAATGATGCTCCCCACTGACATTTAAGAGAACTCACTAGGTTTTAGAAAATGGTAACGGAGATGTTCGAATTTTAGAGTAGAGAAATGTTAACAGCGACGCAATATGCAGGGCGATGTAGCATAGAGCTCCTGCAAATGGGGTTGTCAACAAACCCTAGAAGGTTGCGGTATCTTTTTAAAATGAAATGCCGTATATTGAGTCTTGTTATGGTAGGGATAAAAATCAACAGGTGCATAGCTTTGCTATGCTTCAAAAGCTGTGCTTCATATGTGGTAGAACTATATACGTGTGGGTGTGATTACCTATGCTTTGTATGTGGTAAAACTATATACGTGTGGGTGTGATTACCTGTCACCTGTTAGAGCGCTTTACTATGCTACATATTTTTGCGTAGAATTACGTGTGGGTGCGATTACTTGTTCACAGGTGAATAGCTTTACTATGTTATATATCTTTACGTAGGAGCTGACGAACAGCATGTGATGAAACTAAAACAAAGAGAATACATGGAGAACAGGATGAATTCTAAGAGTCCATGGGGAATAGAAGGACACAGGGGATTATAAGGAGATAAAGGGGAATGCTGGAAAAATAATGGGAATGCAAAGAGAACAAAGGAAATACATAGAAATAAAGGAGAACATAAGGAAATGAGGGTGGAAGAGAGGGAGAACAAGGGATATTTAAGGAGAGAAAGGGAAGTTTAAGGAGGACACAAAAGAATCAAGGGGAAATAGGAGAAGAAAAGGGAGAGTGCAAGAAGAATAAAGGGAATACAAGAAAACAATGTGAATACAATAACAAGGTGGATTTAAGGAAAGTACAAGGATAACAAGAGAAGACTGATGACAAAGACAGTAGAAGAAGAACAAGACGAATAGGTATATAAGGAGAAGAAGAGAAATGCAGGGACAACAAGAGAAATGCAGGAAGAATAAGAGGAATGCGGGGAGAATAAGAGGAAAGCAGGGAGAAGAAGAGAAATATAAGGAGAAAAAACGGAATGCAGGAAGAACAAGAGGAATGCAGAGAGAAGACGAAGGCAGTGAGAACAAGAGGAATGTAGGAAGAAGAAGGAGGCTGGAAGAACAAGAGGAATGCAGAGAGAAGAAGGAGGCTGTGAGAACAAGAGAAATGCAGGAAGAAGAAGGAGGCTGCAAGAACAAGAGGAATGCAGGGAGAAGAAGGAGGCTGTGAGAACAAGAAGAATGCAGGAAGAAGAAGGAGGCTGGAAGAACAAGAGGAATGCAGGGAGAACAAGAGGAATGCAGAGAGAAGAAGGAGGCTGTGAGAACAAGAGGAATGCAGGAAGAAGAAGGAGGCTGGAAGAACAAGAGGAATGCAGGGAGAACAAGAGGAATGCAGATAGAACAAGAGGAGTACAATGAGACGAAGAGGAATGCAGGGAGAACAAGAGGAATGCAAGGAGAAGGAGGCTTTAAGAACAAGAGGAATGCAGGGAGAAGAAGGAAACTGGAAGAACAAGAGGAATGCAGGGAGAACAAGAGGAATACAAGAAGGAGAAGAGAAATGCAGGAAGAACGAAAGGAATACAAGGAGAAGAAGAGGAATGAAGGAAGAACAAGAGGAATGCAGAGAGAAGAAGGAGCTGGAAGAACAAGAGGAATGCAGAGAGAACAAGAGGAATACAATGATAAGAAGAGGAATGCAGGAAGAACAAGAGGAATGCAGAAAGAACAAGAGGAATGCAGGGAGAAGAAGGAGACTGTAAGAACAAGAGGAGTGCAGGCAGAACAAGAGGAATTCAAGGAGAAGAAGGAAACTTTAAGAACAAGAGGAATGCAGGGAGAAGAAGGAAGCTGGAAGAACAAGAGGAATGCAGGCAGAACAAGAGGAATGCAGGGAGAAGTAAGAAACTGTAAGAACAAGAGGAATGCAGGGAGAAGAAAGAAGCTGGAAGAACAAGAGGAATGCAGGGAGAAGAAAGAAGCTGGAAGAACAAGAGAAATGCAGGGAGAAGAAGAGGAATACAATGAGAAGAAGATGTATGCAGGAAGAACAAGAGGAATGCAGGGAGAAGAGGGAGGCTGTAAGAATAAGAGGAGTGCAGACAGAACAACAGGAATGCAGGGAGAAGAAGGAAATTGTAAGAACAAGAGGAATACAAGGAGAAGAAGAGAAATGCAGGGAGAACGAAAGGAATACAAGGAAAAGAAAGGGGATGCAGGAAGAACAAGAGGAATGCAGGAAGAAGAAGGAGCTGTAAGAAAAATAGGACTACAATGAGAAGAAGAGGAATGCGGGAAGAACAAGAGGAATACAGGAAGAAGGAGCTGTAAGAACAAGAGGAATGCAGACAACAAGAGGAATACAGGGAGAAAAAGAAAACTGTAAGAACAAGAAGAATGCAGGGAGAACAAGAGGAATAGAAGGAGAAGAAGAGAAATGCAGGGAGAGCGAAAGGAATACAAGGAGAAGAAGAGGTATGCAGGACGAAGAAGGAGATGGAAGAACAAGAGGAATGCAGAGATAACAAGAAGAATACAATGAGAAGAAGAGGAATGCAGGCAGAAGAAGGAGGCTGTAAGAACGAGAGGAATGCAGGGAGAAGAAGGAAACTGTAAAAACAATAGGAATGCAGGGAGAAGAAGGAAGCTGGAAGAACAAGAGGGATGCAGGGAGAACAAGAGTAATAAAAGGAGAAGAGGAGGTATGAAGGAAGATCAAGAGGAATGCAAGCAGAAGAAGGAGGCTGTAAGAACAAGAGGAGTGCAGGCAGAGCAAGAGGAATGCAGAGAGAAGAAGGGAACTGTAAGAACAAGGAGAATGCAGGAAGAACAAGAGGAATACAAGAAGAAGAGAAATGCACGAAGAACGAAAGGAATACAAGGAGAAGAAGAGGAATGCAAGGAGAACAAGGGGAATGTAGGAAGAAAAAGGAGCTGTAAGAACAAGAGGAATGCAGGGAGAAGAAGAGGACTACAATGACAAGAAGAGGAATGCAGGAAGACCAAGAGGAATACCGGGAGAAGGAGATGTAAGAACAAGAGGAATGCAGGGAGAACAAGAGGACTACAATGAGAAGAAGAGGAATGCAGGAAGAACAAGAGGAATACCGGGAGAAGGAGCTGTAAGAACAAGAGGAATGCAGGGAGAACAATAGGAATACAATGAGAAGAAGAGGAATGCAGGAAGAACAAGAGGAATGCAGGGAGAAGAAGGAGGCTGTAAGAACAAGAGGAATGCAGAGAAAACAAGAGTAATACAAGGAGAAGAGGAAGAATGCAGGAAGAACAAGAGAAATGCTGGAAGAACAAGAGGAATGTAGGGAGAACAAGAGGATTGCAGGGAGACGGAGGAGACGGGAAGAATAACGAGAAGGATACAAGGAGAACAAGGGAGTACGTGAACATCGAGAAAACAAACAGAATAAAGAGAGTGAGAGATAAGTGAAAGGCAAAGAGAACAAGGCATAGAGAAGCATAAAAAGGGAAAAACAAGGAGAAGAAGGGAGAGACAAGAAGAACAAGCGGAATACAAGAGGAGTACAAGTATAGCGAGGTGAGTTCGAGAGAACAAGAGAAATACAAGTTGACAGAGGGAATGGAAGGAGAAAAATCCTCCAGCGTAGCTGAGTCATTAGCGAATTGAACTGAGGCTGCGCTTACCTGACAATGCCTTACAGTTATTGAAAACATTGGAATAAATCCAGCCAGGTAACTACCCCAGCTGCTCCCATTACTGATATAAATCCACAGAGTATCGAATGCGTGTCCACTGAGTTTGTAGCCGGAAGATTTGCCAGCTTCATCACAATATGGTTCAAAAATATATCAAAGGTTGGTTCATATCGCTTCCACAATTTTCGGGCAACTTTCACTAACAATTGGAGGTATCATTAAGGCTAGAAGTCTTGTGAGGTCTTACCACTTATTCTAAAGCGAGGTAGAGATGGGGGAGATATAATTAAAAGGGTTTGAGATGAAAGGCCTCCACGCCCACACTATTAACTGGGTAATTAGAATCTGACCGACAAAACGTCAGCCCTTTGCACGTTTTGGGGCGCCTCGGATTTCATTCCCATTCCATTAATCTCCGCCCCAGAGTTCTCATTAACTCCAGTTGATTTGTAACCAACGAATATAATTAATTTTTAAGTTCATTCTAGCGTACAAGATACAGACCAAATGTACCTATAGAACTTTTTATCTATCTTTCCAAACTGAAATGAAATCTCTTCCTGATGGGTAGTTTTTCACGACTTTTTAAAACAATGTTTTTCGCGTTTTTCATACTTGTTCGAAATTCGAACACATTTGAAATACCGCAGTGTATTATAATATACATGATTGGTAGAGTATCCCATTAGGAAAGTCCAGGATAGCAGAGAGGGTTTGGAATTGAACGGGTTACATCAGCTGCTTGTCTATGCGGATGACGTGAATATGTTAGGAGAAAATCCACAAACGGTTAGGGAAAACACGGGAATTTTACTGGAAGCAAGTAAAGAGATAGGTTTGGAAGTAAATCCCGAAAAGACAAAGTATATGATTATGTCTCGTGACGAGAATATTGTACGAAATGGGACTATAAAAATTGGAGATTTATCCTTCGAAGAAGTGGAATAATTCAAATATCTTGGAGCAACAGTAACATATATAAATGGCACTCGGGAAGAAATTAAACACAGAATAAATATGGGAAATGCCTGTTATTATTCAGTTGAGAAGCTTTTGTCATCTAGTCTGCTGTCAAAAAATCTGAAAGTTAGAATTTATAAAACAGTTATATTACCGGTTGTTCTGTATGGCTGTGAAACTTGAACTCTCACTTTGAGAGAGGAACAGAGATTAAGGGGTTTGAGAATAGGGTTCTTAGGAAAATATTTGGGGCTAAGAGGGGTGAAGTTACAGGAGAATGGAGTAAGTTACACAACGCAGAACTGCACGCTTTGTATTCTTCACTTGACATAATTAGGAACATTAAATCCAGATGTTTGAGATGGGCAGGGCATGTAGCACGTATGGGCGAATCCAGAAATGCATATAGAATGTTAGTTGGGAGGCCGGAGGGAAAAAGACCTTTAGGGAAGCCGAGACGTAGATGGGAAGATAATATTAAAATTGATTTGAGGGAGGTGGGATATGATGATAGAGACTGGATTAATCTTGCACAGGATAGGGACCAATGGCAGCAATGAACCTCCGGGTTCCTTAAAAGCCATTTGTAAGTAATTAAAGGTATTTTGCAGTGTTACAATGTTCTGAATCACCTTTCGGGTTTCAGAATACGTTGAAAGCGTGTATTATCGGAAAATCTCGGATTTCAGAATATGTTGAAAGCGTGTATTATAGGAAAATATCGGGTTTCAGTATACTTTGAAAGCATGTATTATCGGAAAATCTCGGGTTTCAGAATACGTTGAAAACGTGTATTATCGGAAAATCTCGGGTTTCAGTATACTTTGAAAGCGTGTATTATCGGAAAATCTCGGATTTCAGAATACGTTGAAAGCGTGTATTATCGGAAAATCTCGGGTTTCAGTATACTTTGAAAGCATGTATTATCGGAAAATGTCGGGTTTCAGAATACGTTGAAAGCGTGTATTATCGAAAAATCTCGGGTTTCAGAATACGTTGAACACATGTATTATCGGAAAATCTCGAAGTATATTTTTTCAGCACCACAGTACTTATCATTAAACTTCTTATAGCCTAATGATAAAATAGAAACGAAACCTAAAAATCCGTCCCTACTTACAACAGTGATAAAACAGTGTATTATGTTCCAGATTCGGTTCAAGCGGTAACATTTTCTCTTTAGGCTGCTTGCAAATATATTTTTGTTACAGAAAACATACTTTAAAACTATGTCGAGACTATCATTCTAGTAATATGACGAGACGCGGCCCGGCGACATTCCTTATTCACGAAGAGATAAAGAGACTTTTGGCAAAATTAAATACGGCATGCATTATCGAGTTGCACTCTTTCGAGTGCCTTTTAATTTGCAGTACAGGAAGGCCTTGAACATTTAAAATCTGTCTCCGAGAAGGAGTAGCTAGAGGTATGGCATTTTTCCCAGCATCCTTTCTCTTCCCATAGCTTTTATTATACCAATTCACACATCGTCTGTTGCATGAGTAATATACGGACTAGGTATTTAGGGCAGTGGGGATGAGAAATGACTTTCCATGCAACAAAACCTGCTTAACGACGAACTTTGTGACGCAAAACCTGTGTTAGATTCTGCGTCTCATTCCACCACCACTCTCGCTGTGAAGGTGATATTGTTATATTGACAAGATAGCTTACAGCTAAGGCCAACTTATGCATGAATGTATGCATGTAAAGAGTGTTTGATTTAAGGGGAAATGTACACCATTAGCCTGCAAGAATTTAGTGAAATTCATTATATATATTTTTGTGCGTATTTGCTTGTTTTCCGCACAGAACCAATACGCGGTAAGTGTGAAATACCACATTCAGTATTCCCAACGTAACACACATAACAATTTCCCTCTTCTTACCGCTTAAGCGCGACATTCATTTTACTGCTTTAGGCTTTTAACATATTATTTTTAGAGACGTGTAACATAGTAATAATTATAAAGTGGAAACTTACCACTGCAATTTCACCTAAATTGCAATGTTAATAAATTGTTTTTAAATATTTGTAAAAATTAAGTAAAGTCTACTACTCCACGAAACTTATTGCATTCCTGATACAAGTAACATTAAGGAAGCCGTGAAAAAATCAACGAGATTCCAGATGCCGATGTTATTACTGCAATGTGTTATATAAATAATATTGTTAAAATATTAAAATGAAAAATAAATCATTACATAACCTTACCGTTTGTTTTAAGTTCGCATTTATAGACTGGGAGGAAAAAAAAGACAGACGTATATCACGGCCTGCTGTAGTATAGTAAACACAGAAAACATTTTACAGCAACAATGTTGAAGAAAGATATTTTGGTGTTCCGAAGTTGGCGTCATTAAACAGAAACCAACATGGAGATTTCATTGCAACTAATTAGAAATTCGTCTTTCGGGTATGTAATAAACGATCTTCGCACAAAATAATGTACGATACACGAGCGGTATGTTTGTTTTCATGTTCTCGGAAACTACGTTTCGCTTTTTCAATCTTTTCCTCGAACATGAAAACGTCAACATACCGCTCTTGTAACGTATATTACTATTTTTTTTTCCAGCTACTATAAAAGCTAAGTGAACAAAACTTTTCATGCTTAATATACATTACACTTTATAAAACACTATTCAGAATATTAAAATGGCTGTAAAAATAATATTAAATTTGCATTTTTTTTACAACCGTAAAGCATTTACATAATAAAATATAGTATTAATTAAATATCTACATGATCTTTTACTGGAATGTTTTAAAGACCTACATCAACACACAGTCTACGACCATTTACCCATCCTTCAGGAAATATCTTTTTCCTTAATCGTTACCTTCAGTATTAAATCTTCTAAAAATTGTTTATAAAGAAAAATATATTTGTGCGAGATCGTGCGTATTTGCTTTGTTTTCGCACAAAACCAATCCGCGGTAAGTCTAAAATTCCACATTCAGTATTCCCAACCTAACACACATAACAATTTCCCTCTTCTTACCGCTTAAGTGGCATATTGATTTTACTGCTTTAGGCTTTTAACATATTATTTTTAGAGACGTTCAATATAGTAATAATTATAAATTGGAAACTTACCACTGTAATTTCACCTAAATTGCACTGTTAATTATTGTTTTTAAATATTTGCAAAAATTAAGTAAACTCTACAATTCCACTAAAGTTACTGCATTCGTGATGCAAGTAACATTAAGGAAGCCGTAAAAAAATCAACAAGATTCCATAGACTGGGGGAAAAAAAGACAGACGTATATCACGGCCTGCTGGAGTATAGTAAACACAGAAAACATTTTAAAGCAACAATGTTGAAGATAGATATTTTTGTTTTGCAAATTTGCCGTCATTGAACAGAAACCAAGATGGAGATTTAATTGCAACTAATTAGAAATTCCATTTTCAGGTATGTAATAAACGATCTTCGAACAGAATAATGTACGATACACGAGCGGTATGTTTTCTTTCAATTGTCGGAAATTAAAAAAGCTCAACTACGTTTCGCTTTTTCAAACTTTTCCTCGAACATGAAAACTTCAACATACCGCTCTTGTAACGCATATTACTATTTTTCTTAATCGTTACCTTCAATATTAAATTTTCTAAAAAAGTTTTTATTAAGGAAAAAATATTTGTGGGTAATGTACTTATTTTACTTCTAGTGAAATAAGTTTTAGTTATAAAGGATGCATATCCGTAAATAAACACTTCCTTAACCCTTAAATTGGCAATGTATCCTGTAGGATACAACAGGTTAATAGGCTATATGCTATAAATTTTAATAGAAAAAATTAGGAAAATTAAAATTTCACAATACTATAATATTGCACAACATATAAACTATAGACACTGCGATAGTTGTTTTCTTTACAGTCCGACACGGTTTAATAAACTATTGTGAGAAATGAAGTTTTGCCAATTTAAGGGAACGTTAAGGTATTATTTCCCTTAAACAGGAATTGTCTAGAAGACAAAGTATATCATTTACAAAATAAAATTTTGAATAGTACATATTACATGGATAATTTGTTATGAATATAAAAAAAACAATGCAAGAAAGAGAAAGAAGTAAATTACAGTGCAGTGTCTTATCTGTGGTGATTTCTTAACAATGCAATCGAAACTTTCAACGCAAGTAAAGAAACATTGATAATTGTAGAGGATGGCAAATGAAAAGTCTTACAAAAACCAACAAACAGCTTCGGGATGGATCCTCTTGCTCCGACCATCAAGCCTTTTACGTCTATCTGTTGTAATTGATATTTGTATTGATAATACGGGATTGTTGGTTCATAGATCAATTATTTTTCCTTATGGACATCTTGCGGTTGGCTCTTGCAAGTCTCGAAACGAACTGTAGGGTCAATTATAAAACCTCTACGATGGTCCTGGAAAGCGGTCATATCTATCCGACGAGTACTGCCGGTGGTTGATAGATCATGGACCTCTTCGAAAACAGTAAACCCAGTATTACGTAGTGCTTGAGCAATGGCGCTTCTTACTTTGTGGTGTCTGGTATTGCGCAAAGCCTCGCCATGCTGGCAAGAACCGAGGACGTGTGGGAGAGTTTCTATCTCGCTGCCGCAATGATGGCAGCGGTTGTTGTCCATGGTGCTTCCAGGTATGCTACGTTACCAGCCATCTTCAAAGCGTCACGCCATTTGCTGCATGTTAGGCCTTTATGATGAGTTATCCAGCGATTAACAGGGGGATGTTCCGCGAAGAATTCAACGCCCTTTGCTTTGTGGGGTAGTTCACACCTTCTTGAATTCGAGATCTCGTAATCTTGATCTAACTTTCTATATATCGAGAAAATTCTCTTTAAGATTAAATAAGGTGTCTTCCGGTAGAAGGTGGAGTCCACTCAGACAGTCTGCACTCTCTTGAATAAGAGCTCTATTAGTTAATATAGGCCTATTCGAATTGACGTACTTGTATATTTTAGATTAATATTTTTGACATGAATTATTGCTTATTGTTACCTTGACTTCCCTTTCCAAACTTGAACAATATGTCATATAAATAATGTCTAATATATGTGCATTATTTTCGTGTAATTTGTGTATTAAAATTGTTAACTTGTTTCATGGTCTAATTTTAATACCTGAAGATGCTCTAAGTAGAGCGAAAACGTTTGTCACAAAAAAAAAAAAATAAAATAAAATAGAGTAGTTTAAAGAAGATAAGTCACAGACGGAAATATTATTTACATAAAGTTTATCTTTAAGTGAATCTAAAAGATGGAAATCGACACGGCGAATTCGGAACTGTATGCAGAATGCTCCTACACCTTGAAACCCGCTTTCTCGATAGATTGAGCAGTGTGGACGGCAGTATGTGGACACGCATTTTCATACAAAGAAGAACTCCTTCGGCTTCTGCGTTTGGCTCGAATTGCAGGTTTCAGCTCGTCGCTCAGCCTCTCACTGTAACGTGCACTGTTTATTGTTGAGCTCTTGTCCAAGTAATGTTGCAGTATTGGTCCTTACGAGTCTGAGAAAAATGTGAGCATCACTTTTCCTGCGCAGAATTGACTTGAATTCCTTTTTGACTGGAGTTTCGAGGTGTTTCCATTCCATGCGCTGGCGTTTACTTTCAATTTCAAAGCGATGGATCCACGTTTCATCTCCAGTAACTTTTCGTTTCAAAAAAAAACTTCATGTTCATTAGTATAAGGGCCCAAAAAGCGGTGGCAGATGGATACACGATTGTGTTTGTGCTCTTCAGTGAGCCGTTTCGCACAGACTTTATGAAAGCTAAGCCTGTTATGAATAATGTCATATGCAGAACCATAACTAATTTGCATATGGTTTGCCACTTCATTGATAGTCACTCTTCGCTTCGGTGAATCATGGCACGGACTTGCTCTATGTTAACGTCACTAGTGAATGTGGATGGGCGTCCCGTTCTTTCCTCGTCCTTCACACTTATCCGATCATTTTTGAACTTTTAAATCCATTCATGCTTCGTCGTGGTAAAACATTGTCCTCATGTTGTGCTGAAAGTCTTCGATGGATTTCGGCTCCTGGTATCCTTCAGGCGATAAAAAAACGGATCATTGCACGCTCTTCTTTGGTGCAGCCATGTTTACTGTGCAACAGCGCAACACTAACTGGAGTGACAACGGTCAAATATTCCACAAGCGGTGACAAGGGCACCACCTGCCCAAATGCGCGTGCACAAAGTGGTACAGCCAACCTACATAAGATTAAAAGAAAAATGCGGATACTTATTGACTTGTTCTCGTAATTTTTATTATTAATAATATAATCAGTGGCGGCTCGTGCAGTAAATAAGATGTGAGTTGCGCTATTTATTAAATAACAAACTAAATAGATAAAAAGCAATAAAACAAATATACAGAAGATATAATACGTAAATATAATAAATATAGTAAATCCATAGGTCGCTGCATTCTGCTGCAGAATTTATGAATTACTCAAGCTGAATCCTAATTTTGGAAACCATATATTCTTCTTAATCGACAGAATCGCAAGTGCGCTGAGCCTTTGCTCCGACATTGTATTACGAAGAAAGTTCTTCATTCTCTTAAGTGAGTTTAAAACATCTCTTTTCGTACACCTATAGCTTTTTGTCTTATCGACTCTAAGAGTAAAAAGCCACATTTTTTCCTTAATGTCTTTCAAACTTCGGTGACGTGATTCTTGGGCGTAAACTTAGCAATTCATTTAATTCAAATTTAAAAATCGAATATGGGGGCCCAAAGAATTTTTTTTTCTGGGAAAATATTAATACAATTTTAGTCCTACCTAACTCCATAAGATATTGACCTAGGGTAAAAGTTTTTTTCGCCAAAATGTTCCCCTACGTATGGAAAATATTATATACTAAAATTATTTATTTATCTTGTACAATTCAAAAGAAATGCCACATTGTATAAGAACTTTATAAAGAAAAAATATAGCTTAAATATTTGTATATTTTTAGGATAAAATAATTACAATCG
Organism: Periplaneta americana; assembly: GCF_040183065.1. Lineage (NCBI taxonomy): Eukaryota > Metazoa > Arthropoda > Insecta > Blattodea > Blattidae > Periplaneta > Periplaneta americana. The sequence goes on along the minus strand of NC_091120.1, from coordinate 165,266,215 downwards.
ATTGAAAATAATTTTAGTGTACAACATAGCCACATGTTTAAGCTTTAATGAAGTCTTTTGCCCAGTTGAAGTCTATTTCTTGTCCGTAGGAAGGACAATAAATGTCTGAGAATGTGAAATAGGAGAAAACATACACTAAAGATGACGTAAGATACATAATTCCACATAATTTAACAACTATGTATCATAATTAATTTATTCATTAAGGATATGTTTTTAATTGTATTTTAACTATTTTATCAAACATTTATGACATACCTTCCACAGTGCAAAACATTGTGTAGGCTATATTGCTGTTTTCCTATATTGAATAATCAATGATGAGCAAAATGCCTCATAAAATCACTTATGTATTCTAACATGCTTAAAAAAACTTCCAATTCACCAGAGTTTCTAGAGTTTGTTACAATGTTATATTTCATGCATGTTTCATGTTGTCACCAGATATACCATCATGTGTTCCAGTTATGTCAATAAGAGATATGATGATGCCGTAAGACGAAAGCGCTCATCGTAAAATAAAATATATTTGTACTCAATTATATAATTCATTGTTTGTAAAGTGATAAGTGTAGACTGAACAGCAACCTAATATACAGTAATTAAGTATGGAATATTGCTAATAACTCTTTGTATATTCATTTTATGAAAAAAAAAACCAAAAACAAAAGTTGTTGCAGATATCTAACTAAAACTTAAGGCTGTGGTGTCACAAAATTATTGATTCATGTACAGGATGTGGCAAAAAATATCACTTTTTTAAATGGCACCTATATTAAATTTTACATACCATAAAATAAATGTGTGTATTCATATGGAGTAGGCCGTGAAATAAAACAATATGCACCTCCACATTACGGTAGAAGAGTAATGGATTTCTTCAACTAAATGTTGCCTGGTAAATGGATTGGAAGAAGAGGACACATTGAATGGCCAGCTAGATCACCTGACCTCAACCCATTGGATTTCTTCGTGTGGATTACTTAAAGTCCAGGGTGTATTGTGATAGACCGAACAGTATTGAAGACCTGAAATTAAGGATTAGTAATGAGATGGAACTGATTACTTTTGAAACTGTGAGAAAGTCAGTGGACTGCTTTCGTGGTAGACTGTGGCATTGTTTGGCCGTGAATGGCTCTCATTTTGAACATTTATTATAATTTTAAACATTCTTTGAAACAGTTACGTTATTGTTTTGTTTGGTTCGTGGCCTACTCCATATACATACATTTATTTTGTGTTACATTATCAAAGCATTTGAAAGATTCATGACATTTACAAGAGAGTATTCATCATTTATGCTGTGTCAAACTTTTATTTGTATGTAAAGTTGAATGAAGATTTCAAATATGTAAAATTTAATATTAGGGTGCCATTTAAAAAAGTGTTATTTTTTTTGCCACACTCTGTACACGAATCAATACTTTTGTGAGACCACATGCACAAGTTTTAGTTGGATATCTGTAACAACTTCTGTTTTTGGTATTTTTTCATAAAATGAATATATTAGCAATATTCCATACTTAATTAACACACTGTATATCTAATTATTAGTAAATTATCTGAAAATAACAATGTCTGTCAAAAAAATACAGCTGAATAGTTTACAAGGAGCTGGCGTCCTGAAGGTAACTGTGAGCCGTGTAGTGATAGAGCAAGAAAAATTAAGAAAACGTAATGGAAGTTCCGCCCCGCTATATTTATTATGAAGCCATGCTTACGTGATTCGCATGTAAATACCATTGTGTACTTGATGGATTGTTGTTGACTGTCCATCGTTGGACAAGGCTTTAAAGTGTCTGCAAAGAACATGGCGGCATTGAAAACAGTGGTTGCGCCACCAATCTCTATCACCGCAACCTGCCCCAGTGATATTTACTGAATAATTGGAGGGAGGTCTCCCCCTCAGGTCATACTAAATAAATCAGCGCTAATGGTTTTTATCCCTCCAGCTCTCTCCGAACACCCCGTGTCTGCGCACGGAGCAGCGTTCGTCTCATTACTCAAGACTCGCATAATATTGTAATCCCAGTGATTCGGACGGGTGTGGAGACTCGTCAGGCGAAGATTCACTGTTCGAACACCGACACGATATGCTCTGTAATATACGTTCACTGAAGTTAGCCTGAGAATCAGATCCGTTTTTATATACGGGATGTGTCAATAACAATTGACCAAGTGATATGCAAAACTGTTCTTTTCCACAAATGAAAGAAAAAAGATTTCATATAATTATGTTAGTGTGGTACTAAAGATGAAAATAACGATTGAGAGGGCAGGTCTGACGGCGCCCGCAAGGTCGAGGACCCTCACGACAGTGTTGTGTACGTCACGTTGTTGACGTGGGGACTGCTTGTGAGTGTTTCAGATCACTCCCGAAGTCCCGAACGTCAAGCAGCCTTGAATCGCCACAGTTGTTTGTACCTGACTGAACTTTTATCTGCTTTGGCAACTCTTATGTGTGTTTATGAACAGTCAAGTGGTCTATTTGAAGCATATCTCTGCTTTTCGGTGTATAATGGTCCTTTCTCCAGTCTTTAATTACTGGGCCCTTATTGAAAGGCTGGGAATTTTCTTTTCAAATGTTTGGGATCACGTGTGCAATCTCAAGTAAAAAGATATTAACGTTATGTTTTGTGTTTCTTAGAAATGCAAATTTATTTGAGATTTTTTTTCTTTTCATATAACCATAGGTAATATCATATGTAGACAGTGGATGCAGGATGACTTATCGTTCAATGTAGGTGCACATTTACTATAGGCTATGTTACATTTTTTCATTCAGACCATTGGCTCAACAGGTTTTAAACGTAAACAGACGTCAACATGCTACTGTATCTCCGTACAGTCAGAAGGAAAAGAAAAATAACGTACTGTAGTACATACCTTGCAAGTTCAGTCCTCGTTATCATTGATGCAATTACCAGCGTTGCAGTAAAGGACGATATATTCTCGTAATTTGTTGAAGCTGAATCGTCTTCGCCTATCGCTTAAACAGTTTTTGTATCGAGAGAATTTCTGAAGGAAAACTCTAAAATGGGGATCACTCAATTTCTTTAAAGGAGTATTTGCACTGAGCATCACGTTGGACGTGTCGTTTAAACCCGCACAAGTAAATGATGATGATGATGATGATGATGATGATGGTTCCTCAGATTTCATTTCAGCGCATTTCCTGTGAGATGTACTGTTGCAATGTTTCTCTATAGCCTGAGTTGTTCTGGTTTTTATTTCAATTTTACATACATTACACACGATATTGTCTTCGTTAATACATAAAATGGCACCCTCATACTTCTTAATTACATTTCATATCTCTGAGCGAATTTAACGTTTTGACTTTGACATTATGAATGGATCAGCACTACACTATTCAACTCGTACTAAATACTTGAGCAGGATAACACAACTGCACACATTGCGTTGCAATGTTACTATGAACGGACCGGGGTCCCTTCGTTCTATACGCTGCTGTACTCGCCAGGTACACAAAAGACTGACGACGCGGCACGTGCCATATACTCCGATACGAAAGAACTTCACTTTTCCTTAAGTCTTCCCGCATACACTGTCTGATCATATGGTAGAACCGTAACATTTTGATAACTAAGATACTGTTCTGTTTTGTCTTTTTGTCTCATTTAAACATGTATAATGTTTGTTTCAATTATGTATGTTGTTCGGGGTTGCGAAGTCTTTCCATGCCGACCGGGTGCTGTTTCGAGAGTGATGAGCGAGACTCGAGGCGCGCGGGTGTGACGAGACGAGACTCGAAAGACAAATGCAACGAACACAGCGAGCGAGAGCGGAAGTTAGTTTTGTTCATTTCTAGTTGGTACACATGCATCCAGAAACGGTGATAATTTATGTCAAAACCATCTCTTTACTATAATGTCCTTGCTGTGAAATATGAGTGCCGCTGCAAAACTCTCCCTTTCCAACTCCCTGTGCACAGCAGAACTTCCATTTTCCATGCAAGTATTTTTGTAATCAAATATTCATTTACTGTCCTTTTGTATTGTTCATACAGGGTCCGGTAAAAAGATGACTTTTTTTAAAATGAGACAATACAGTTGCATATTAATGTAACTTGATTGTTATTCTTTTGTCGAAAAGCGGCATTATTACCATTTTTTTATTCAAAAGGAGAAAGTTACACCCCCCAAATGACGTCCATTTTTTCTTATGCACTCTGAAATTCAGCATTGCCCTACCTATCATGTCTTGTGGTATCGTGTATCCTTGGCCTTCCTGTTGACTTACGTTTTGATGAAGGATGGATAGAACAGAGAAAAAATTCTCTCCGGCACCGTTACTCAAACCCCGGTTTTCAACTCTACTTGCTGACGCTTTTTCCCTAAGTCACACCGGATTCCAGTTCCGATGCCGGATCGAATCCCCTCAGTTTAAGTTCTACCTCTCAGTTTTCCTTTTGGTGGCCTACTCTCATGTAGCCTACCGTGTCACAGAATATGTGACAGTGGCACATGTACTTCGGTACATCATAATAATATGATATGCGTAAGTAATCACTTACAGTGATTCCCGTCTGATCCCGGCCACTTAATCACTAATAATGAGTGCACCTCGGTACATAGTAGTTGGACATTGTGCACTGTCACACATTCTGTGGTGCTTTGATTCTCTATCGACTATTGATACAGAACAGAAATACCGCAGGAATTTTACCTATGTATTTTGATTCAGCTATCCACTTTTGATGAGGAAGAGACAGAAATACTTCGTGAAATTTGCCTGAAGTATTTCGATTTAGCTATCGATTATTGGTGCGTGACACATATCCGGTGAATTTTACCTGATGTGTTGATTCAGCTACTGACTATTGATACGGGACAGAAATATGCCGTGAATTTTACCTGAAGTATTTTGATTCAGCTCTCGCTTATTGATACAGGTCAGAAATACGCGGTGAATTTGAAACACGTGTTTAATTAATTTTTTAACTTGATCAACTTAACCACACTAACTACCCACTGCAACTGTTAGTAGGGCCATGTTCTGGTTCAGATGTCTTGAACCGGAAAAGTCTGAGAACCACTGCACTAATCAAATGTGACACAAATTTACAGAAGAAAGAGAACACTGGTCATTCCTAATTTGCTTGTCGCTTGCCACCTGTCTCTGCGTTTTAGGAAACAAAAATCTGACAACTTCGTACTTGTAACTACTCGAAGTAATTTGTTTTAACAAATTGGCCCCGTTAGGAAAGTATGCTATTATAAACCCTCCGTCCTGAGGAATGAAGACCAAGATCTCATTGGAAATATGCCCTCATTTAAACGGGGAGGAGAACAGATCAATATGACTATGTCTTGACTACGATCGTGGTGGTGGTGGTGGTGGTGGTGGCGGCGGCGGCGGCGGCGGCGGTGGTGGTGGTGGTGGTGGTGGTGGTGATTGTGGTGGTGGTGGTGGTGGTGGCGGTGGTGGCTTATAGAAGACCTTAGAAAACTGTAAGTACCATGGAGTATGAGGAATCGGAGATAGGCCCTATCAGATATCGAAAAATCTATAAGGAGGATTAGGTTTGAAATATTTAATTTACAACATAATGCGATGCGATTCAAAGTCCGGAAGTGTCTGCTTATCGGAATATGACTATGCAAACGGGAAAAGAGTCTGTGAAAGATGTGACAGAGCAGTGAACAATGAGTTTGATTCCCAGCTCTTGTTTTGGTTCGACTAGTTAGGAAAGAAAATGAAGGTGAAAGTGCGTCGTTTAGTTTGTCCCACATTTGCCGTCAGTGGCTTCTCGTCTCTCCTTTTTCTAACATGTAACCGATGCGGCCCGTATTCTTGGCGTAGGAATATTATTCATTCATTCGTTTTTCTGCTCAAGGGGAGGTCTTTCACTGCAAACCCTGCTTTCCCCAATCTTTTCTATTTTCTGCCTTCCTCTTTGTCTCCTCATATGATCCATATATCTTAATGTCGTCAATCATCTGATTTTTTTTTTTAATTTTAGTAGGTTATTTTACGACGCTTTATCAACAGCTTAGGTTATTTAGCGTCTGAATGAGATGAATGTGATAATGCCGGTGAAATGAGTCTGGGGTCCAGCACCGAAAGTTACCCAGCGTTTGCTCATATTGAGTTGAGGGGAAACCCCGGAAAAAACCTCAACCAGGTAACTTGCCCCGACCGGAAATCGAACCCGGGCCACCTGGTTTCGCGACCAGATGCGCTAGCCGTTACTCCACAAGTGTGGACTCTATCATCTGATATCTTCTTCTGCCCCGAACTCTTCCCAGTTCACATTCCTTCCAGTGCATCCTTCTGTAGGCAGTTTCTTCTCAGCCAGTGATCCAACCAATTCCTTTTCCTCTTCCTGATCAGTTTCAACATCATTCTTTCTTCACCTACTTTTTCCAACACAGCTTCATTTCTTATTCTGTGTGTCCACTTCACATGTTCCATTCCACATTTCACATGTTTCTATTCCCTTTGTCGTAATGTACATGTTTCTGCCACTTATAATGCTACACTCCACACAAGGCACTTTACTAGTCTCTTCCTTAGATTTTTTTCCCCACAGATCCGCAGAAGGTGCTCCTTTTTCTATTAAAAACTTCCTTGACCATTGCTATCGTCCTTTTGACTTCCTGGCAGCTCATGTTACTGCTTATAGAACACCCCTAGTACTTGTTCTATTGTCCCATTTAGAACTCGCAAGTTTACCTTTATTTTTCTTCCTGTGACCTTGGTCTTCGTCTTATTTGCATTTATCTTCATCCCATATTGCTCACAGCTGTCATTTAGCTCCAATAGCATATCCTTTAGTAACATATCATTAGCAACTTTTATGCATTTTACTCTTCTTCCTCCTACTATCACTCTTCCCATGTTCTGGAAGTACTTATTTACTAAATAGAACTATTATATCCGATGATAGTTCATGGAACAATTTTAGCCAGTATTAGGTGCCATGAAACTTTAGTCGAAAAGAAAGTAAAGGGAGAACGTCGGGTTAATTTATCGTTTAATAACATTATGTATTTGTGTATGGATGTTTTCAATTTTATTAAATAAGACAATATATTTGTGCACACGCTTGCTTTGCGCCGACATATCTGTAATTGACGTCACAGCGGACTACGTAGCAGTCTTCTTGAATATACAAAACTTGATTAACAAATTGTACAAATACTCTTAAAAACTAGCTAAAATATGAATCCAATTTGTAGGGCTCGTGTTTACTTACATATTTCATTCGTAATATGTGTCGATACAATTCTTGAACTTCAGCCGTGGCAAACGATTGATAATGTTCCATGTTTCCGGTACTGTAGAAATGTGTAAAATATTAATTTTGAGATAAAAGAATTGTAAATATATATATAGAAGCCCTTTTTTTTTACTCTTAGTTTACATGCAGGTTTTTCTCCGTCTTTTACAGATATTAGTTATTGTTATTTAATTAGGATTCCCATATGTTTAATAAAATACGAAAACGTCTTTTTCTTGCTAATGTGCCCCGTTGCCCCGTAAGAGGTCTTCGAGACATGTTTTTGTCCCGTATTTAAAAATTAGTGACTGGGTAATAATGATAATATCAACTGCAAGTTTGTTGTATATCAGTGTCTATCAGTAGCAAAGCGTGAAATCGAGACCAGGGCATAAACTATGTAATTACTTTAATTTCTCTCAAAAAAGTGGGCGTGGTCACATATTCCTTATTTATTATTATTATTATTATTATTATTATTATTATTATTATTATTATTATTATTATTATTATTATTATTATACAGAATAAAATTCTATTCTTTAACTTTCAGAATATAATTCTGTGGTGAAGAATGGCTAGGACGGAGAAAAATTCTCTCCGGCACCGGGACTCGAACCCGGGTTTTCAGCTCTACGTGCTGTCGCTGACAGGCGGTTGGATTTCCCTTCATTTAGGTCTACTACTACCTTCATAAAATAACTTCTTGAGTCTTACTAGAGATGAGATGGATTGGGGAGAAACAGCTCCTGTTTTTCTAGCGAGAATTGCTTCATATACTTTTAATCAGTGAGAATAATTACCGGTAATACGAAATTTTTCTATACTTCTATGAATCTGCTTTCACTGACGGATAAAATTAACTACAAAATACTTTAGATTTCTTTCTAAACATTTTTCTACACCTTCAGAACGTTTCTGAATTTCTGTTTTTATTTTCAATGTCGTTAGTAACAGTAAACGTTTCTTTTACCAAAATCTTCGAGTGTAGTTCTTCAAGTAGCTGTAACGGCGTGATAACCGGTTGCTCACCGACCTCTAAGAGAGTGAGAGAGAGAGAGTGTGTGTGTGTGCGTGCGTGCGTGCGCGCGCGTTTTTTTTTTTAACAATGAAGTCATCATCCTTCTTGCTTCCTAATATTTTGATGGAAGGTTCACAATTAGCCAGGTGCCCCATCTCCATGTCCTCTTCTCTGGTGCACAGTAAGCATTTAGGTGAATTCAGTACTCCAATACGATGGAGGTGTTTACTGAGGCAATCATGACCAGTAATCAATCTAAACATGGCCACGGCAGATTTTCGAGGTAGATCAGGAATTAGTTTTGGATCTTTGAATGATTCTTTCCATTTTGAATTTTGTTGTTTTGCCTGTTCGCTGTAACTTATTCTTTTTATGACTCGCTTTATTGATTCATATGGGAGCTTGAAATTTGTTTTTAAGTTGATATAAGTTGCTTTCTTTGCTAACATATCTGCTTTCTCGTTACCGTTCAGTCCGCAGTGGGCCGGGATCCATTGGAAGACCACTTTTTTATTTAGCATTTGAATTTGTTTTACCATGCAATGAATTTCTTTTACTTTTTCCATTTTAGGGGATGTAATTGAGCTGATAGACTGGATTGCAGCTTTGGAGTCAGACAGGATGACTATGTTTTTGCACTGGTTTAGCCAAACAAATACATTTTGAAGTGATGTAAAAATGGCTTCAACTTCGCCATCAAAATTTATTGTGTACTTGCTAACATTTTTATAAAGAGAAAAGTATTGGCAAGTAGCTCCTGCTCCAGCTCCTTCATTTTGATCCGACCTCTAAATGTAAAATAACTAAATAAGTTTAAACCATGCATGCTTATTTTAAAGCAAAGAGTGGTTATGCTTTAAAATAAGCATGCATGGTTTAAATTACGTATATGTTTTATTGCTGTACTACTTTCACCTATGTCCAATTGTATTTGTCGGCTAACTATATCACCTGAAGATGACTTACATGAAAAGTCGAAAATATTCGTGATACATAATATAATATTTTAATTGATGTAACAGAATTTATTTCTGCTTTCACACTTAGATAAATGATAGACTGAAAATTGTACAAAACTATTTTATATTACAATTTGAACTTATCTGAATTTTCAACATGACATTTAAATTTACTTTTATAAGGCTAAAGATACCATCAACCTTTTATGTCCTACTCAATCTCTTTCTTCGGGATTTCACTTTCTTTATAAATGATGTTTCATTCACTTAGTAAAGTATAGTTGTACTCCTATGGAGTTTATGTGAATATTCCTTCTTAACTCTTTATTATGTTATTAACGTTTAAAACACAACTGCAATATTAAGAAATTGGTGTTAGTACTTTTTTTTTATAGACAATATAGATAATATCAAACAGAAAGAAGCCATATAAAAATAACGATATAGAATTTTACAGTTCTGTTTGAAGTTTGTGCACCACTGTTTTCTTAGTCCAACAGGCTGCTTGTTCATATACATAATCCTTCCTCCTTCCATACCTAGCGCTTGATGCCCGTGCATGACGTCAAGGTCAGAAAAATGCGCTTGCTTTGACATCGCTGGTTTAGAATATGAATTTTCATATTCTGCCTGTCTCTAGTGATCAATATGTAAGCACAACAAACATTATAAACGGATTTGCTTCCCCACAGTACTTCTGCGACCTTGTGTTGGTCCATGCATTTGCGAACTCAACGATGTTCACGCGATGGTATAGCGATACTTTGCTCATTGGGTAGTAATAGTAATTATAGTGATAGCAGCGGCAGCACTAGTGTTTGCAGTGATGGCGATACTCCCACCAATCCATGTGTTTGATTTAGAAGAGGACGCTTCGATTCGTCTAGTTTCACTCTCTGTAATTGCCACGCTGTAGTAATAGCGCAGCCTAATCCCGGCTCTTGTGTGACACGGGTTATTGGAATACAAGTCTGGAGTGTGGGCGTAACCTGCAGAGGATTCTGGGTTAATCAGTCATAATGCAGGGGATTCAGTCAACTTCGATTTTATTGGCTTTGTTCTTGTCGAGCGATGGCATGCTCGTGGTGTTAGGATTTGCAGTCTTCTCCCTACCTCCCACTGCGCCGGGGAGTTACGCACCCGTGTTTCATTTGTTTATTGGTTTACTCTCACTGTGCAACATTTCACTTTTTCGTTACAGAAAGTATAGAGAAAGTATTGTGGATATGTAAAGAAATAATAGCAGTGGTAGATTTTGGGAAAAGAATTTTCTTATGTTATAATTTTTTGACATGCCTTCTCTCTCTACCTGTATGTGTGCATGACCCTATAATGTAGGCATGTCAATTGATGCCCATAGGAGCAAGCGCGCGCTTTAGAGCCCAGGAGAGCCTGAGCGCTTTACAGCGGAAAGGAAAGAGACTGACGAAAGAGGTGGTATATGCCGCTTGGTCGAGCTATATTCAGGGACGGCCAGCACTGATTCAATAGATAAAGGGAAGAGAACTTATTAAAACTGTATTCATGTTAATTTTTAGATTTGCCTGAGAAGTATAAGTGCATTATAAGAATGTAAGTTTTAATTTTAATGCTCATTTTTCACAAGTTTGATTTTTTTATTCAAAAGAAATATTTTCTCAACTTTTCGTATAGAAAAGTGAAATTTTCAGGTATAGGCCTATTTATTTAGTAGCCTTACAGAATGTTTTCGTAAATCTAATATACCGTATATAGAGGAGAGTCGGGTAGTATCGGACATCGGGTAGTATCGGACAGTGCGTTTCTTTCATCTACCACCATATGGTAGTACCTGAATGACATGGTTACGTTTCTCTATGCGACATCACAGAAACGTAACCATGTCAATCAGGTACTATTATCTTGTGGTAGATGAAAGACACTCACTGTCCGATATTACCCGATGTCGGATACTACCCGACTCTCCCCTACGTATTACTGAAAATTAGTGTATTGAAAACTTTGAAAATATTGCCATGGAAATTGTTTGTAAGGAAATGAATTAACAAAGCAACTACTGTTACATCATAAGCAAAAGATACGTGCCCATGTGTTGTAAAAATGTCAGCTCTATAGCTTCGGCAGATTTCGAGAAAATAATTTAATATTCTGATGATAGGAAGTTGCTCACAAATATCACCTTAAAAGCATGATGCGATAAGAGTTTTATTATGTAATATTAGTTACACTTAAAACAGATGCAGTACCTAGGTAACTTAGCTTTGTACTTTAATATTGTTTTGATTAGTTTATTGATTACTTTTGTAAGGCTAAAGATACCATCAATATAAATTTCAACTTATCATGTCATACTCAGTCTCTCTCTCTTTGGAATATCACTTTCTTTATGAATGATGTGTTTCATCCACTTAATACAGTATAATATTATACTACTATGGAATTTAAGTGAATATTCCTTCTTAACTCTCTATTATGTTATGAAGATTTAAAACACAAGTGCAATATTAAGAAATCAGTGTTAGTACTTTTGTTTTACAGACAATATAGATAATATTAAACAGAAAGAAGCCATATAAAAATAACGACATAAAAATTTCGCGTTCCGTGTGAAGTTTGTGCACCACTGTTTTCTTAATCCAACAGGTTGCTTATTCATATACACAACCCTTCCTCTTTCCATACTTAGCGCTTGCTGCCCGCGCACGACGTCAAGGTCAGAAAAATGCGCTTGCTTTGACATCACTACTATAATGTAATATAATGGAGGGAATTCAACTGAAAAATAGAGTTTATTAGTTTTTTTTCGCTGTTATTTATACTCGCTTTAACATCTTTGGTCATATCGCGAGTTAATCTTTTGGTTGAAATCCGAAGGCCTGTGTACTATTGTTGAGACTGGTTCTATTGTTGTGAACTAGATGGCGACTGTATATGTATTACTGATTTGTATGAATATGATTTCGGTGATGAATGAGACCGGTGATATTCAAGGATGTTGTGGCCCGAATGTCCTGGCATTTGCCTTACGGATGAGGGAAAACCCTGAGAAACCTCAAGCAGGAAATTCAACCCGACCGGGAATTGAATCCGGGCCCTCTGCGTAAGAGACCCTAATGCTGCTGACTCCTAGACCACAGAGGTGGTCTTTATTAGACTTATTGAAGGAAAAATTGAGGGGATATTTATGAAATCTCTTGGATTGCGTGAAATGTCTTTATTCTTGGCATATCATTGTGAGCTTAGATAAGGATGGATTTAAAGATTAAATAATAACTACCACAGGCAGGATGAGTATATCTTATTCAGTTTTTAGATAATGGAACGTGTGGAAGACCTCGCGGCACATCAACTGAAGAATGGAGCCAGGCGGAATGCGTGAAAAACCATAAAACATAAAGTTATTATTATTATTATTATTATTATTATTATTATTATTATTATTATTATTATTATTATTAAATACTCTCCCTAAACAGGGAATGCCTAGAAGACAAAGTATACCATTTACAAAAACAAAATTTGAATAGTACATATTACATGATATCCTCTGATTAAGATTCTGGCTGATAAGTACATCTATTATCAGGCACTACATCTCATTTGACGGAGGAAGAACAATTGTTGGTATGCATCTGTAGTGTGACTAGTGTAGTATGTCAGCGATGTATGCAATGGAGGGAGGAAAAGAACTGGCCACCCTACCCCCTATCACCTGACCTAATTGTCTCATAAGTGGTGCCTTCTTGGTATCAGATCTGTTTTCGGACAGTTGACTAAACAGCAATATTACATGGGTAATTTGTTATGAAGAGTAAACCAATGCAAGGAGGAGAAAAAGAATTTACAATGCAATGTCTTATCTGAAGTGATTTCTTAACAAGCAATCGAACCTTTCAATGCAAGTAAACAAACATTGGTAAATTATAAATGATGGCATGGAAAGCCTTGCAAAAACCAACAAACTGTTTCTGGATGGATCCTCTTGCTCCGACCATCGAGAATACTTTGTTTCCATGGTACCACGAACGACGTCAGAGCTTTCTAGAAATCCTTTCCATGCCAAAACGTTACAACTTTTTCTTCTTATAGGTCGAATATAAGTGTTTCACATCAAAACCGTCTCCGTAATTATAAAAGAAATAGCAGGGGGAAATAATGCCAACGTTATTTATAGTAATCATTCGAACACGTGCTCTATAATCCTTCACTTGATTTTACTGTTTCTCAGTATAAATACTGTGCAAAGAAACTGTCTTGCTATTTTGACGTGAATACGTTGCGTTCAGTACTTGAGTGCCATTCCAAAAGTCGACCGACATTTTTGACGTAAATATGTCTATTAAGTTCGGTTCAGTACGAGTTTACCATCCCAGCAAATGGAAATTTTTGACGTTACTACATCTATTAAATTCGGTCCAGTGTTAGGATGCCATCCCAGAAAGTCGACCGACATTTTTGACGTGAATATGTCTATAAAGTTCGATCCAGTACTAGACTGTCATCTCAGAAAGTCAACATTTTTGACGTGAATACGTCTATTAAATTCAGTCCAGTATTAGGGCTCCATCCCAAAAAGTCGACTGACATTTTTGACGTAAATATGTCTATTAAGTTCGGTCCAGTATTAGGGTGCCATCCCAGAAAGTCGAACGACATTTTTGACATGAATATGTCTATAAAGTTCGATCCAATACTAGACTGTCATCCCAGAAAGTCGACATTTTTGACGTGAATACGTCTATTAAATTCAGTCCAGTATTAGGATGCCATCCCAGAAAGTCGACCGACATTTTTGACGTAAATATGTCTATTAAATTCAGTCCAGTATTAGGATACCGTCCCAGAAAGTCGACCGACATTTTTGACGTGAATATATCTATCAAATTCAGTCCAGTATTTGGGTGCCATCCCAGAAAGTCGACCGACATTTTTGACATGAATATGAATATGTCTATTAAATTCAGTCCAGTATTTGGGTGCCATCCTAGAACGTCGACCACATTTTTGACGTGAATATGTCTATTAAGTTCGGCCCAGTACTAGGCTGCCATCCCAGAAAGACAATATTTTTGACGTGAAGAGCGAGTAAAGAGTGAACGAATAAACAAGTGAAGAGCAAACGGATGAGCAAGTAAAGACCGAACGAATGAGCGAGTATAAAGAGTGAACGAATAAACAAATGAGCGAATGAATGAAAGAGTAAAGAGCGAACGAATGAGCGAGTATAAAGAGTGAACGAATAAACAAATGAGCGAATGAATGAAAGAGTAAAGAGCGAACGAATGAGCGAGTATAAAGAGTGAACGAATAAACAAATGAGCGAATGAATGAAAGAGTAAAGAGCGAACGAATGAGCGGGTATAAAGAGGAACGAATAAACAAATGAGCGAATGAATGAAAGAGTAAAGAGCGAACGAATGAGCGAGTATAAAGAGTGAACGAATAAACAAATGAGCGAATGAATGAAAGAGTAAAGAGCGAACGAATGAGCGGGTATAAAGAGGAACGAATAAACAAATGAGCGAATGAATGAAAGCGTAAAGAGTGAACGAATGAGCAAGTAAATAGTGAACGAATGAGCGAGTAAAGAGTGAACGAATAAACAAGTGAAGAGCAAACGGATGAGCAAGTAAAGAGCGAACGAATGAGCGAGTATAAAGAGTGAACGAATAAACAAATGAACGAATGAATGAAAGAGTAAAGAGGGAACGAATGAGCGAGTATAAAGAGTGAACGAATAAACAAATGAGCGAATGAATGAAAGAGTAAAGAGCGAACGAATGAGCGGGTATAAAGAGTGAACGAATAAACAAATGAGCGAATGAATGAAAGAGTAAAGAGGGAACGAATGAGCGAGTATAAAGAGTGAACGAATAAACAAATGAGCGAATGAATGAAAGAGTAAAGAGCGAACGAATGAGCGAGTATAAAGAGTGAACGAATAAACAAATGAGCGAATGAATGAAAGAGTAAAGAGCGAACGAATGAGCGGGTATAAAGAGTGAACGAATAAACAAATGAGCGAATGAATGAAAGAGTAAAGAGGGAACGAATGAGCGGGTATAAAGAGGAACGAATAAACAAATGAGCGAATGAATGAAAGCGTAAAGAGTGAACGAATGAGCAAGTAAATAGTGAACGAATGAGCGAGTAAAGAGTGAACGAATAAACAAGTGAAGAGCAAACGGATGAGCAAGTAAAGAGCGAACGAATGAGCGAGTATAAAGAGTGAACGAATAAACAAATGAACGAATTAATGAAAGAGTAAAGAGGGAACGAATGAGCGAGTATAAAGAGTGAACGAATAAACAAATGAGCGAATGAATGAAAGAGTAAAGAGCGAACGAATGAGCGGGTATAAAGAGTGAACGAATAAACAAATGAGCGAATGAATGAAAGAGTAAAGAGGGAACGAATGAGCGAGTATAAAGAGTGAACGAATAAACAAATGAGCGAATGAATGAAAGAGTAAAGAGCGAACGAATGAGCGGGTATAAAGAGTGAACGAATAAACAAATGAGCGAATGAATGAAAGAGTAAAGAGGGAACGAATGAGCGAGTATAAAGAGTGAACGAATAAACAAATGAGCGAATGAATGAAAGAGTAAAGAGCGAACGAATGAGCGGGTATAAAGAGTGAACGAATAAACAAATGAGCGAATGAATGAAAGAGTAAAGAGGGAACGAATGAGCGAGTATAAAGAGTGAACGAATAAACAAATGAGCGAATGAATGAAAGAGTAAAGAGCGAACGAATGAGCGGGTATAAAGAGTGAACGAATAAACAAATGAGCGAATGAATGAAAGAGTAAAGAGCGAACGAATGAGCGGGTATAAAGAGTGAACGAATAAACAAATGAGCGAATGAATGAAAGAGTAAAGAGGGAACGAATGAGCGAGTATAAAGAGTGAACGAATAAACAAATGAGCGAATGAATGAAAGAGTAAAGAGCGAACGAATGAGCGAGTATAAAGAGTGAACGAATAAACAAATGAACGAATGAATGAAAGAGTAAAGAGGGAACGAATGAGCGAGTATAAAGAGTGAACGAATAAACAAATGAGCGAATGAATGAAAGAGTAAAGAGGGAACGAATGAGCGAGTATAAAGAGTGAACGAATAAACAAATGAGCGAATGAATGAAAGAGTAAAGAGCGAACGAATGAGCGGGTATAAAGAGTGAACGAATAAACAAATGAGCGAATGAATGAAAGAGTAAAGAGGGAACGAATGAGCGAGTATAAAGAGTGAACGAATAAACAAATGAGCGAATGAATGAAAGAGTAAAGAGCGAACGAATGAGCGGGTATAAAGAGTGAACGAATAAACAAATGAGCGAATGAATGAAAGAGTAAAGAGCGAACGAATGAGCGGGTATAAAGAGTGAACGAATAAACAAATGAGCGAATGAATGAAAGAGTAAAGAGGGAACGAATGAGCGAGTATAAAGAGTGAACGAATAAACAAATGAGCGAATGAATGAAAGAGTAAAGAGCGAACGAATGAGCGAGTATAAAGAGTGAACGAATAAACAAATGAACGAATGAATGAAAGAGTAAAGAGGGAACGAATGAGCGAGTATAAAGAGTGAACGAATAAACAAATGAGCGAATGAATGAAAGAGTAAAGAGGGAACGAATGAGCGAGTATAAAGAGTGAACGAATAAACAAATGAGCGAATGAATGAAAGAGTAAAGAGCGAACGAATGAGCGGGTATAAAGAGTGAACGAATAAACAAATGAGCGAATGAATGAAAGAGTAAAGAGGGAACGAATGAGCGAGTATAAAGAGTGAACGAATAAACAAATGAGCGAATGAATGAAAGCGTAAAGAGCGAACGAATGAGCGGGTATAAAGAGTGAACGAATAAACAAATGAGCGAATGAATGAAAGAGTAAAGAGCGAACGAATGAGCGGGTATAAAGAGTGAACGAATAAACAAATGAGCGAATGAATGAAAGCGTAAAGAGTGAACGAATGAGCAAGTAAATAGTGAACGAATGAGCGAGTAAAGAGTGAACGAATAAACAAGTGAAGAGCAAACGGATGAGCAAGTAAAGAGCGAACGAATGAGCGAGTATAAAGAGTGAACGAATAAACAAATGAGCGAATGATTGAAAGAGTAAAGAGCGAACGAATGAGCGAGTATAAAGAGTGAACGAATAAACAAGTGAAGAGCAAACGGATGAGCAAGTAAAGAGCGAACGAATGAGCGAGTATAAAGAGTGAACGAATAAACAAATGAGCGAATGATTGAAAGAGTAAAGAGCGAACGAATGAGCGAGTATAAAGAGTGAACGAATAAACAAATGAGCGAATGAATGAAAGAGTAAAGAGCGAACGAATGAGCGAGTATAAAGAGTGAACGAATAAACAAATGAGCGAATGAATGAAAGAGTAAAGAGGGAACGAATGAGCGAGTATAAAAAGTGAACGAATAAACAAATGAGCGAATGAATGAAAGAGTAAAGACCGAATGAATGAGCGAGTATAAAGAGTGAACGAATAAACAAATGAGCGAATGAATGAAGAAGTAAATAGTGAACGAATGAGCGAGTAAAGAGTGAACGAATAAACAAGTGAAGAGCGAATGAATGACCAAGTAAAGAGCGAACAAATGACTGAATGAAGAGTAAATGAATGAGAGAGTGAAGAGCAAACGGATGAGCAAGTAAAAAGCGAACGAATGAGCGAGTATAAAGAGTGAACGAATAAACAAATGAAGAGCAAATGAATGAAAGTAAGAGTAAAGAGTGAACGAATGAGCGAAATGTTTATTAAATTCGGTCCAGTACTAGGTTTCCATCCGATGAAGTCGACATTTTTGACGTGACTACATCTATTAAATTCGATCCAGTATTAGGGTGCATCCTAGAAAGTCGACCGATACTTTTAACATCTATTAAGTTCAGTCCAGTACTAAGGTGCCATGCCAGAAAGTCGACAGACATTTTTTACGTGAATACGTCTATTAAGTTTTGTTCAGTACTAGAGTGCCATCCCTGCAGAGTTTTGTCGCGTCTACAATTTCTAAACTACACGACATATTCCATGGAAGTAGGTATACGGCGATTGACAGAAGAAGGATTAATGTATCCAAAATGACCTTGAGGTGGAGTAGATGACGTCATCTAGCGATTACTCGGGAGAGAGGAAGTTAGACACGAATTGACGAGTCGCGCGACTGCCGAGACATTGTAACTCTAGAATAGCCGTGGCGAAAATGTGATCGTTCGCCGAGCCACTGTGTAACCTGCAACGTGCATAGCACCTATGGAGGGAGGCGGACACTCGAAGGGGAAGTGAAGCAAATGTCCGACTTATTAACAGATTTTCATTTTCCTTACGTCAACACGTAAATATAATTTTATACAGTATAAGGTTACAAAGTAATGTTTAGTACGTGTAACGAAGAAAGAAATGAATAGTAAAACATAGGACACATTATCACAACCTAAAATTAACTGTCTTCAGAATATCTCTGGGACAGAGTTTCAAAATCAGGAATTATGTCACTTACTGCCAGTCGTAGTTGATCACGAAGGTATTTGTCTGTCAGTCGTGACCTAAATTTCGTTTTTACTGTTTTCATTGTTGAAAATTTTTCACAAACGTAAGTTGTAGCGAACATGGCTTCAACAGAGAAAGCGAAAGAACGAAGCTTCGGATACTTATTTTTTGGCAGAGATGAAAAGTTTAACATTTGTCAAGTCCTTACATCCAGCTTTCATTTAACATCACATTGTAAATCTGTGAGTGTTAAGATCTAACCGCATTATTCGTACATCTGCTGAAAGAGGATCGACGTACAGAGATAATAATAATAATAATAATAATAATAATAATAATAATAATAATAATAATAATACTTAACCTTTAATGTTTCATAAGTAACATTTAGTATAGAGTCATTCCACGTCAAATCGCACAGCAATAAAACACGACCTTCTCGGAAATGGTCGAATTTTTTTTTTCATGAATTCCAGACATCAAATAAGGAGACCCGTATTTTTTTATATTCACAATTATTAATTATTTGTGTAGTTATGAATATTTGAAGTTACGCAAATTATGCGCTCACTGTTACATAAACTCGCTTGGAACTTTGTGTCTACATATAATTGAGATTTGCGGTTTGGCGCATTTGAAAGACGAAATACAACACCTTTTATTACTTTAGGCCTATCACAAATAAATTTAAAATTTGGCCTATTTTTTTAATCGTTTCTTTTTCAAAGCAAAATTACTATATTATATAGCCAAGTTAAAAATCTGAAAAAGAATATAGACTTGTTCGCTGATGTATTATCTGTAAACTACTGCATTTATAAATATGGGATCGGCACCCATACATTTGTAACAATTTATTTTCCGGAGGCATGCACGCGCTCGCGATGCCCAGCTAATGAACTGCTTGCAGCCATAGGCTAGAAGGCTGCCCGTGGAAATTCCCCGTTGCATCTGATGTTACCATACTAATCATCAAATGATTAATACCTTAAGGAATAGTAAATATCTTATCTAAAATTATGTTATTATTGTCAGATCAGCTAAGAGGGGAAGCCCTTCACAGTGTTATATGTTTATACTGTAATATAGCCAAGTGTTTGATGATAGCAAGGCTGGGTAAGGCAGTAAACTTTATGACAGTAAACAGATGGCAGGAGAGAAAAATAATCAGTTTGGGTTTGAATTTCGCTCAGTGACGTGACTTCTATACAACATGAGTGATGGTAAAGATCGCGTAATATATAACAAGTGTTTAAATCCATTTACCTTCCTAATCACGCTTTTAAAAAGAAAAGTACACTAAGACGCGTAAGTCGCGACTTATTGATAAAGCTCAATTTAAAGGAGTCTTTGAGTGTGCAAATATGTGATCTGTTCCGTAAAAATCAATCAATTTCCGCATAGGTCAGGTGAAATTATATGTGAGGCCGGTAGTTCTTGTGATATTAATAAACATGAATCAAATGAAAGTGCGGACAGAGAAAGTGATTATACCAGTACTTCTTCTAGCAGTTCTATGGCTACAGTGCTAGAAATCAGTAATATTGAGGAATTAAACAAGAGTTTGATGTCAATAGAATCCCCTATCAAGAAAAGAAAGATACAACAAAACGATACTCCCGTGAAAAGTTTCAAAAGTAAAAGGCTCCCTAGCATGTTAAGTTTTTCATGTAGAAGATGCATCATCATCCATTCAAAAGTCAGCCATATTTTATTTTTGACGGAATGCAAAGAAAGGTACAACCTGAAAATTACATAGTTATTGCAGACTTTTCTGAAAATTATTCATTTGTAATACAAGATTCAATACAAGGTGTGCATTAGAACATATGCCAAGCCACAATACAATACAATTTTAATTTTACTTCCTACTTTATTTTATTTTATATTCTCTTATAGGCCTATTAATATTATATCTGAACTGTGACCGAACACGAGCGCTGCTCATTCGGTCTCAAATTTTGTTAATACTACTGCATCTCCTTTTTTATATTGATTGTATTATTTTATTTCTATTTCTCTTGTTTGTAAATATATTTTTATTCTGTATATTTAAATAAATAAATAAATCCTTTCGTAGTATATTTCAAAGGAGATACAGAAATTCGTTACAAAAGTAATGTCATCTCAGAAACCATGAAACATGACACCGATCCCTTTCACTTTTTTCAATCCGAAGCAATCAATTTCTTAAAGCAAGAATTCAACGATATGAGAAAAAACATCTACTTTTCCAATGGATCAAGTTCACAATACTAAAAAAAAAAAAAAAGAAAGAATTTTAAAAATAATTGCTTACATGAATACGATTATGGAGTTAGTGCTGAATGACACTTCTTTGCAATGTCACATGGTAAAGGTCCATGTGTTGGCATTGGAGATACTGTTAAAAGACTTGCCACGAGAGTTAGCCTATACAAAATCCTATAACAACACCAAAAAAAAAAACTGTTTGATTAGTCACAAAAAACATTTCTAACGTGTCATTTATATTTTGTCCATTCAATAAGCACAAAAACCACACTGAAAATTTGCAGGCCAGATACCATAATCTAAAACCAATAACTGGTACATTAAAATTATATTCTTTCATTCCGTTGTCAAAAACTGAAGATTTAGTAAAACAATTTTCTTTCAAGAAAGAAGGTAGGCGAATGAAAATTTAAAGTGTGAATGAAAAGAAACATTTGAAAAGCATAATGTACAATTATTTGAAGATATCATAATAAGTAAATTAGCAGTGTTTCCTCGAGTAACTTGATCCGTACTGGGTGTAATGTTGCAACGTTCAGTCAATTATCCAGCGCCAATAAACCTCTTAGCTCGCTTTAACGCTTCCCGTCCACTGCTGCTGCGCCGACCGCTACACATTCTGTCATAAGTAATTAAATTTCCATTAAACTATTGGAGATCCCGTTCTGATTTTTTCTGGAATTATTAAGAATATTTCAGTGCACCTAGTAGGCATTTTTTTTATATTTTTAATAGGGCTATTTCACATTGATGTATATGTTTTAAAAATTGAATTATGGAAAAATATTTGAAATAATTATATTAAAATTAGTTAGTAAATATTTAATAAAAGACAGTACTTTAAGCTTTTAGATGCATTTTTTTTTAATTTAACATCAATATCGTCAGAAATATGACGCTTTAAATGTTGCATTGTGCGACATTTTTAACGAATTTTAACATGTAATATTTTAAAAACATGTGGACTTAGGAGGAAATAAAAATACACTTGTTGGTTTATGAGACCCATAGAGTTGGTAAAAAAAATATAAACGCAATCAGAAATATGAAGGTCAAAATTTGTATAATTTTGTGCGATTTGACGTGGAATGACTCTATAATGCCATTTTATGTTATACAGCCGTTTTCCTCGTAATACTTGTGAACAAATCATACATTTAATATTCTCATCATATTGGCAGCAAAAAATGCGTCCTCCTATCCTACTTGAAACTTTCGTTTTTGTAGAGGTACATGGTTTCGAGAGAGACATTGCGACGATATGCCACTCACAGATCAGAGACAAATACAAATGGAACAGAGTTTGACTCCAGTGAGTGAGAGGGTGGGAGTTGGAGAAGGCAGGAAGCAAGAGAAATACATAGCTATCAATGCGAGCCATAATGTCTTCGCGAGTCACATTTTCGCTACGGTTGTTCTAGAATGCGAATCGATATAACGTTCACAATGATATCGAACGATTCATAACGAAATGGGATACAGCCTCATTTGAGCAAGAAACAGCATTTTACAAGTTAAATTGAAAATATTTGCGAGTGACGTTGAGTGAAGAGAGAAGATTCAAAATGTCGAGGTAGGCTATATGCAGTGCAAATGGGAGCGGGTATATAAGCAACGGTTAGCAAACAATAGAACATGGCGGATACTATAGCAACCGACATGTTTCGATGCATCCTACCCCAATTTTTCGAGTTTTTTGATTTCATGTATTACTTTCTTCTTTGAAAAAGGTGCTTAGGGTAAGGTATTACCACAGTCTAGTATATACAGTCACGAAGCTCAATATGTAATAAATATGCATCCATAGTTAGTTGCCAACCACTAGGATCGCTACTATTGCCTCATTACAGACAATTCGAAATAGTACCTGCACAGTCTATTGCTCCTAGCAACCTCACAACTCAAGCTTCGTGACTGTATATACTAGACTGTGGCATTACCAATTTTTTCCTCGTGAGCTAAGCTCTACGTATCTGTTCGCACGAACCTTCATTGTCTTTGCATGGATCACATATTCTACATTTTCCTTGATAGAGAAAACTCGATTGTGTCTGCACGGCTTTCAACTGTCTCTTGTTACTTGGTGACGCATCTCAGAGTACAAAGTTATAGGGGCTCAGTAATGGACCTCTGTATTTGTGTGAATTTCACCGGTCAGTTTGTCCTTCCCACGGTGGTGCTCCGGGGGTAATGACGACAGCTACTGCAGGGAACACACGTATAGGGACATAATTATGACAAGGTAAGCAAGAGCGAAAGCTAAGCAGCTTATGAGCTCTACCTCAGATCCTTCAATGAAACGGAAATTGTGAAAGAGTTGCTAGTGGGATCTTTGTGAAAGGCTGGCGGAATATAGTGAATTAATTATAACTGTGTTGGAAATTTAGTGAATATCAGGCGAAAACATGAAAGAAATCCAGGAATTGTAGTTGCTCTTGGTCCAGTCGGCGGAAAATTTATAAGAACGATGTACTGTCCGACCGTGTGGTTATGTTGCATCTTGATTTCCCCCACCCGTTTCTGCTGACCTGTCTGTAAAGGCCAGTGGCTGGGGTGTTAAACTCTTGCTTGAAAATACTTGCTGTTCGGAATTGCAACACATAATAGAATACAACTGTTTAAAATACGGTAGAACCTCTATTATCCGTGGTAATGAAAGGGGTGGACTGGACGGTTAATTGAAAAAATCGGATAATCCGTACCATAAAATATTTTCGTAAATTAAGCGAATAAGGGCTGAAGTTTCGTCATTTTCTCCGTGGTCCTATGTTTAACATGCTAGGTAGTGGATCAGAAGTTCACTATTTAAGTTCGGTTGTCAACGACGTGCTTTTAAGGGGCAAGGAAACTTCTTGTAATGGCTGTCAGCGGAAAGATAGGAATAATAGGCCTAGAGGTCTCATGTTGTAGATTTACATACTCTATACACTTTATCCTTGATTTTTATTAAATCGCGCAGTTGTAACATCAGTCTCGTATTCTGATGCGAGATGAGCCACAGTTTCTCTTCCCCAAATCACTCAATTATTTGCATTGTTTCGATACTTATCAAAAAACGTTACCTTTTCACACTCATGGAATACATTTTATATAGAAGTTGTACAGTATGGCAACTGAACAGTAGACCAAACTGGATAGTAAGTGTTAAGACTTGTAATAAAACTCTCTAGAAAAAATACGTAGTAATATAACTTACAGTAGTACTTCATATGTTTCTGTCACAAAAAAAAGAGTGAGAGAAAGATAGTCGGATAATCCGTCAATCGGTTAATAGGGTGTCGGATAATCGGGGTTCTACTGTAATTTAAAGAAAAGGACCCTGTAAATGAAGTAAGTCTCACGCGACTTTCTCCTCCTTTTCGCCGACCCTGCGACATAACCACTCGGTTGGACAGTAGGTATGCCTACTTGTAAAAGGTGAAGAAAAACAAAAAAACCTTATTATTCACATTAGGCGTTGCATTATTTTTCTCCGTCAGTAGACATTTACAGGATGCCGAAAACTATACAGGGCGTAAGGGGTGTAAGTGCCATTATTTTAACTGATGATTATTCATGTCATAAGGAAGAAAAAATGTCCTTATAACTTTTTTATTTGCAGTATTTAACTAATTATTAAAGTTTACAATATTAGACGTTTTGCAACGTTGCTGGATGGGGAGGAGGGTGTTTAGAAGTACGAAGTACAGCTCAGGCGGGGAGGAGGGAGTTTAGAAGTACACACTACAGCTCAAGCGGTTACCGGTACAAAACAGATGCTCTGTTCTAATGCAGGAGCGGACTATGGCAATACTATTGTTTACATAAAAAGAGCAGCAAATACAGGGACATCATTTTATTTTTACTTCAATTTTTATTCTACTGTTGTCAAAAAAAAAAGTGAACAGCGAAAATGTTCTAAGTCCACTTCGGGTCACGGCGATGTTACACGATGCATGTCCTTGTAGAAGCAGTTCCGGAACTATGGAATTATTTCATATCTGCATCTCGTAGACCAGCGGTAGAGTGCTCGCTTAATGATTGAAAGATTGGGAGTTCGGGCCTTGTTCAAGTTTTCATTTCATTTTTTCAATCGTTCTTTAGCGATAGGCCTATAAACAATATTCAAATTATAATTTGTATTCTGTTACCGTTCTTTCGCGTTATAAGTAATATTCAAGTTACCATTAATATTCTGTTATCGTTCTTTCTCGATATAAATACTCTGAATTTATATAAGAAATTATTGTAATATAAATAACCATTTTCTTTGTAAAATAGGTAATTTTATTTAAATAATTAATTATATATTATATAATATCTTATATTAATTAAACAAACCGATATTTATCATTTATATTATGTTATCGTTCTTTAGTGATCCTGTATAAATAATATTGAAGTTATTTATATTCTGTTATCGTTGTTAGCGATATAAATAATATTCAAGTTATCGTTTATATTCTGTTATCGTCTTTAGCGACATAAATAACATAAATTTAATATTAGGTTTGGAACAATACAGTTGCATAATACTGGTGTTAGTTTTTTTCTTTTTACGTTATTACATTATATTATCTTCAAAAACAATAAAATGAAAAGGAGTGACGAGGAATTGAACCTGAGACGTTTACATCAAAATTACGACGGTCTTCCGACTGAACTACGAGAGCACAAGTAAAGAAACATTTGCGGAAAAATTGGCCCAATTCTCCTCCAAGATTTTCTGATGATTTGTAGAAGTTCGTCCAGGATGCGGGGGACAAAGGCTAATTGGGATTTCCCGGTATCTGATCGGGTCAAAAAAACCTGATAGAACTAATATTTAACCCTTGCGGTGAATTTCGGTGAAGTCCAGAGTGCCCAATTAGTCAAATCCACTCTCTTCACTGCCACACTTGGGCCCCTAGAATCTATTAAGATTCGAAAGAGACAGTGGTGTGCGAAAAGCAACGGGAAGTTAACGCATTTACCTTCCCAAGAAAAACTGCAAACATGAGCAAAGGAAGCTTTTAACAGAAAAAGAAGCATCTTCTGCGACCTCTGGAAAAAGAACTAAGAAACAGACTAGTGAAGTGTTTTGTGTGGCACTGTATGGGGAAAAAACATGGACCTTACGATGAAATGAAGAGAAACATATAGAAGCATTTGAAATGTGGATGTGGAGAAAAATGGAACGTGTGAAGTGAACAGACAGAATAAGAAATGAAGTTGTGTTGGAAAAAGTGGATGAAGAAAGTATGATGGTGAAACTGATTAGAAAGAGAAAAACAAATTGGTTGGGTCACTGGTTGAGAAGAAACTGCCTACTGAGGGATGCACTGGAAGGAATGGTGAACGGGAGAAGAGTTCGAGGCAGAAGAAGATATCAAATAATAGACGACATTAAGATATGTGGATCATGTGCGGAGACCAAGAGGAAGGCAGAAAATAGGAAAGATTGGAGAATACTGGGTTTGCAGTGAAAGACCTGCCCATGGGCAGAAAGCTTATATATGTCCAGGATGCTTGGAATGTCGTGGCTGAGAATAGTTATTTGAAAAGACTCTAGTAGATTCCATGCCCACTCGACTGCAAGAATGCTGGGTAACTTTCGGTGCTGGACCCCGGGACTCATTTCACCGGCATTATTACCTTCACCTCATTCAGACGCTAAATAACCAAGATGTTGATAAAGCGTCGTAAAAATAATCGAATGCAAGATGTGATCGAGATGTGGGAAAGATAGATTAGATATAGTGAATCGTAGCTTTTTGTTTTGTTTCTTGAACGATTAATTGTTTGAATGTTCTAGCAGACGCCAGTAAGTTTCTTTTGTTTATGCCACGAAAGATATTTTTGTTGAGAATAAAATCTTTTTTCTTTCCATTTGCAGCCATAATGTCATAATAAGTAATGATAAAGTCATGGCATAATACATTTATGAACCCGATGTTAATTACTAAAATAATCATAAAAGGGAAAGGAGCAGTTATGTATATTTTTTATCTCTCTCTTAAATACAAAACAACAAAAATGACATGAAGAGCGCGAGGTTGTATTCGAACGCAGGACCTCACGAATAAGAGGCCAGAACTCTACCATAACACAAATAATACTTTAATTATAACTGTAGATATCAGGCAACGTGATACAATAACATGTAACATCGCCTGTCTCCGAACTGTAGCGAAGATATCCGAAGGGAACTTTGCTTCTGGAGAGCGGCCACTTTTTCTTTTGACAACTGTACCTGAGAATTTTAATGTACAGTAGAACCTCTATTATCCGTGGTAATGAAGGAGATGGACTGAACGGTTGATCGAAAAAACCGGATAATCAGTACTATAAAATATTTCCATGGATTAAGAGCATAATAGTTTCGTAATCTGAAACTTCTACTATACTGCAACCACTGGCGTCTTCGTACTTCACAGTACACTATATTATAATATGGTGGTTATAACTAATGAAAACATAAAAACAGTGAAATACAGTAATACATAGCACTTTATTCTTGTTTCATTTGACTAAATCGCGCACATTTCTTCTGCCACTGTATTTCCTTTCCCAAACTGCTAACACGATTTCTTTTGACATTTTGCACAGAGTGATTAAATTATGCACGAGTTTTCAATTGTGTGGAAGTTTTTGGAGTCATTTCTTTGAAAGGAGATAGTAACTATTTTACAAGTTGTGAAAAACACTCCCTCCTAAAAGAGTTTCTACTGCCGGTAATGGTAGCATTCCTATTACATACTATGTAACGGCAAAGGCTAGTAATGACCCTCTGTACAAAAAATGGGTACTAATGTAAATATTGTACTGCGTATTTTTCTGCAAAAAAAAAAAAAAACAAAAACAAGAGAAAGACAGTCGGATAATCCACCGATCGGTTAATAGGGTGACGGATAATCGAGGTTTTACTGTATTTCACACCCACCCCTTCTAATAATGAAGTTCCAACTGCCCTGCCTCTTACCTTCCCCGTCAATTAGGTCTAGTCATTATTTTGTGTGTACAATCATTCATTCTTATTTTCCTTTTATTTGATTAATCACTTTTATTTTCTCGTCTATTCTTCGCTCGTTGATTGACTGTTATTGACAAAGTCATTCATTCATTCATTATTGATTCATTTCATTGATCTTTTATTTGTAATAAATCTACTCATTCGATCATTAACTTATTTACTTGCTGATAAATTCAGAATTTTTTCGCCAATTCATTCATTCTTTTATTCATTCTCTTGTCGTGCTTTCCTAGCGTCCTCTAATCGCCGTTAAGATGGTTAAATACTCGCAGTAATTCATGTGCTATCGTGGGATGGGTGATTCTTATTGCAGTCGCTGGTGTGTTCATCCCTGATTATTATTAGGTGCGTGGCAGAGCTGTAAACTGCCTTTGCATGAAGCAGGCAGTCTCCCATTGATTTTCATAAGCCTTGATATTTAGCTCTCTGCCTTACTTAATGCTCCAATTTGCAGATGACCCTGACTTCATTTCTAAATATGTCTCTGCATATTTTTGTAATAAAATTAATAAAAATTCTATCACAACATGCACCAATAACCCAACGTTATTTCCATTTCCCCGCTTTAGAGTGCGCTCCTGTATACGCTTCAACTGATTTAGACTAAAACTGGTACATAGTATATATGACCATGGTGCACGCAATGGTTAAGCCGCAGCTTTATTGATGCATAGAAAACACGGTCGTTGTTTCGAATCTTTCCTACAGTCATTGGTATTGACGAAATCAGATGTATGATACTAATAGGCCTATGTAGCATTCAGTTTAACAATCTATTCCGAATTGTTTTCGAGGTGCTCCTTAAAAGCCTTTTTTTAGACAGCCATTCCTAAAAGCAGTTCTTCTAACACTAGGCAAGTATGTTAAAATTTGCCACTATAAGATAGCGTACGAAAAGTGCAATGTGATTAAAGAAAGATGGTACGAACATAAGGCTGAATTATTTATGACTGAACGAACTTAACACAACTGTATTAATATGACTATTACACTTTTATTACGTCATACTACTTTTGACCAATAAAACGGTACGAAAGGACGTATTTCAACCAATCATGGCTGCACAATTTTATCGCATCCCTAGCATTTGTTTAATTTTATCACGTCCCTAGCATTTGCTTCTTTGTTTTCCAACATTTCAAACTGCGCTGGTCTGGACGTCAAAAAACAAACAAACAAACAAGCAAACAAAAAAAAAAAAAAACAGAAAATTACAAACCACTCCAGTCGATGCACAGTATTTTCAAATATGACTCGCATTGGCATTCAAGAACAAGAATTAATAAAGATCACTGGTCATACCTATGCATCTTCCCTGAAATCCTATTTACAAATGAAGAGCACTATTCGGAAATCCTGAATAAGTTGAGGAATACACCATGTAGGCCTACATCAACGAGTTCCACTTCTTTTACGCACACGTCCAATATAACATCAACTGAACCACCAACCACCAAAACATTCAAATTTGAAAATTGTACATTCAATAATTATTCCTTTTAAAATTATTCATGTTTATTTTTTATGCCATCGTTGTTAATTAAAACTTTTCTAACACTTGTATATATTATTCAGGTTATGTTATAGCTTCTGCTATATGATATTATGGATAGTCACGTTTCAGAGATTGTTTAATATTAAGATTTATTGAAAATCATCTGTCAAGTGACGTTGATTACTGGGATCCGGATAATTGAATTGGAATGCAACTGTTTTAATAAAAATGAAACTGAATCAACAAAGCGTTCTTGACTAGTAACACTGCCATCGTGATCTAGATCGAGAAGGCATTGCTAGTAATCGTCTACAGAGTTCAATGAAGATTCCATGGTTGGCACAACTGATAGCAAGATAACAGTTAATCATAACACACTACTGCCATCTAGCATACATCTAGCGTAATATTTGTAATGTTGAGATGGTACAATAATACATTTGAAGACAGTTGTATTTTCGTAAGTCAATTAATATTTTATTGTATTAGAGTACTTCGTTACTTCTAACCTTTATATACTTTCTTCTAATCTTGTAATAGTCAATTAAATCCCACTCGAGTTTTGATTTTGTCTAGATAAATCAAAACCTCTATTGAGATTACTGTTTAAAAGACGCATTAACTTCCGAGTGTTATCTGTGCATCACTAATGCTTGATTTGAGATCCGTTGGTGACATGACAGATGTCGAAACGATAATCCAGTTCTGTCCAGACTCATGCCAGCATGTCCTTGGACATTGACTCCACTTCTTTTGTGAAGTCAGATCATTCAGGTCCTATGGCATGGCGATAACAGACACCAAATTCTTAGTCTACCGCCATAAAAATAAGTCGCAGATAAGTCTGGCGATCGCGGAGGCCATAGACATTAGTAAGTCCTATCTTGCATGGCCTATCCAACGTTCTGGGAGGGTATTATTACGCTTATATAAGATACGTCATGGCGTGGATTATGGTACCTGTAGTTCCCTACGAGCCCGTCTTGTTGACTTGTTAAGACTACGTTCGTATACGATTCTTATCCAGTTCACTGTACCTTCCGAAGTCTGTGAACGGACCGGACATTTCCTAGGACACAAACAGCCATAAGAAAAAATATTCCATGTATTCGGTCATTGAAAATAGAAATAAACTAATACATAAGTCTATTTATCAGCAATATAAGGCTTTTATATTTAAAGCAATGCTTATTTACAGTATTTAGATTTACTTCTGTTATTTTATATTATAGCCTATTTTAGAAAATACGTAAATAAGTTTAGTTATATTACAATGAAGGGGGATGTCCGCTAAGAAGACGCCTATATAGAGTTAAGGTGCATAATTCCATGATATCCCTAATCCCGTGATAAAATTTCAATTGACTGCCATGGAGTTGTGGTCTCTGACTTTTAAGTTTTTGAAATACCCAACAGATGTCAATTCTATTGACTACCCGCCTTTTGAATGGAAGCAGTCTACTGCAGAAGCTTTTGTTCAATGAAAGGTGATTCACCAGTAAGTTTTTCTTTCTCTTGTGACCGCTCCTGAAGAAACATTTTATATTTGAGGTAAGAATTAATACAGCATTATATAAATGATATATTACTGAACAGTAGATTAAAAGTCAGTTGAATCAATGTGTATGATTATTTAAACATTATGAGATAATAACAATGCTACAGGAGCTTTCCCATTTTCGGATTTATTTTCATATTTCTCCTTCCTGGCTCACTCGACCAGTGATGCCAACGCTAAATTGTGAAAATTAATGTATAAGAAAGAAAATAGTTCGTGGAAATAATAACAGAAAACATCAATTATAATTATAATAAAATAATAGGGCATATATTTAACTTAATTACTGCTGTTGTTAGGAATATAAATAATGAGAAATGTGTTATAATTAAATTTATTCAAATTTAATTTTGTATTCAATTTAACTTTCAGTTTATTTTGTTTATAATAAATTAATATGTAATGTGTATTCCTGTAGTTACACAAGTATATTCTATGAAATTTGTCAGTTAGGCCCTTTTTCTATGATATAATTTTTTTGCTTAATCCATATTAAAACAATATACCATGACTTTAAAGTGTTTTTCCAAATACGCGTTTGTTTTCTGAGCAGTTAATAAGGATTATTTTAGTATCACGGAATTAGGATATCACTGACGGAATTAGGAAACCACTATCACGGAATATGGATCCCTGTCACGGATTTAGGAGCCACTGTATAACAATGAAGAATCATATATTATATAGCAAGCTTGTGAAACTGTTGACACTGAATGTTGTAAAAACTGTAGCTAAAGGTCCAAATAACGTCATCTAGATGTTATTTGAAAATTTTTATTATAATTTTGGTATAAATATAGACTTTATTAAATATGTCACGGAGTTAGGCAACCTTACCCTACCCAATGGTATTTTCTAAACTCCGAATACTTTATAGAAACAATCATTTGTGGTTCCAAAACATGGCGTCATGCGCACCTACGCCAGAATGTTCAAATTTGTACAGTACACCAGCGCCAATTGTGTGTCTAGATATACAGGGACATCATTTTATTTTTACTTCAATTTTTATTGTCCCTGAGTTTTTGAATGTACTTCACTCCCACCTCTTCTACTAATGAAGTTCAGCCGTCCTCCACACAGATCCAAGACCGCATATACAGTCATAGTAGCCTTACGGTCACAGTAAATAGTACGTTCCAAAAATATGTTCGCGTTTTCCAGTGACGAAAGAGTTTCAATATTGCATCATTTTCCATTTGTCTACGTCGCATCCCGATTTCCCCCACCTGCTTCTATTCGCCTCTCTGTAAATGCTAGTGTCTTAGCTCTTTTCTGAGAACATTAATTTCTGTTAGGAATTGGACGTCTACGTAATATTATACCCATACAATTGTTTAAAATAACCTAAATAAAAGAGCCTCATTAAGTAATTAACTGTCACATGATTACCTCCCTTTCTACGACGCTGTGTCCACACCTGTGGAGTAACGGTCAGCACGTCTGGCCGCGAAACCAGGTGGCCCGGGTTCGAATCCCGGTCGGGACAAGTTACCTGGTTGAGGTTTTTTCCGGGGTTTTTCCTCAACCCACTAGGAGCAAATGCTGGGTAACTTTCGGTGGTGGACCCCGGACTCATTTCACCGGCATTATCACCTTCATTTCATTCAGACGCTAAATAACGTTAGATGTTGATACAGCGTCGTAAAATAAAAACGACGCTGCGACGTAACCACTTGGTCGGACAGTAGATAGCATGTCTGAGTAATTTTATCTTTTCGGATCGGGCAGAAGTGAAGATAGAATTAGAGTATGTAAGGTCTCTTTTATAGAGTAGGAACGGAATTATTTCAACGTGAGTTACTAATACGAAGTACGAACCTGGTAATTGGAATTACGTACAGTAGTCTATAGTGCGATAATATGCACATTAGAACTGAAGCCTGTATCGAAATGAACGGCCACCATTTTCAAAAATGTGTTTAAATATCCATATTATGATTATTTTTCGATTTAACTTCATTCTCTATAATAGTGTACGCTAATGTGCTGTAGACAGTATAATATACACTGCATAATGAATACGTCCCCATTGAAAGCTCGTGAGTAAAAACACTCATTGTTAATACTGTACTGTATTTTTATTAAACAAAAACCTGATGAAAATTATCAAACTCAAAAGCGCAATATTTCCTAGTTTACGTAAATGGATGAACTACTTTTCTTCCCTCCTATACCCAGTAAAGTGATTTGTTTGTATATTACGCCAGTATCATCGAACTCCAGTCGTGGAAGGAGGTAGCAAACGGCGTTGATCCAGAGGTATAGGCAAGTTAATATTAAAAATGTTAGTAAAAATAAAATGATGTCCCAGTATAACTACAACGTCTTTGCTTGTAACAAACATGCCTCTACTTATAAACTGCGGAAACTACGCTGAACGAATTCCCTACCTTAGACCACACATCTACTGCGCGTGACGTTGCAATGTTACGGCCGAGAAATTGTATTGAATTGAAGGGTTCTTTTTATCTGATCTTGTGTGTCAGTTAATCGGGACGGTTTTGAATACGGCCTTGTTGTGCGGGAATTGCTGTTTGTTTTAACTGGCACTGTACCGTATGAAAGGGAGCTGTAATGATATGCAGAGTGAGTTGGCAACAGTGCGTCGTCGCGTGTAGGGTCGTGTGACTCACGTCAGTGTTACGGCGCGGGGGAGAAGCTTCAAATTGACCCGAATTACAAGTGTAGTCTCTGAAGATGCGCCCCGCTCATAGCGTTGAGGTATGGACGGGTGGGTGTCTCTTTAATCCGATCTGCATTTTAATCAACCGTCGTCTGTTCCTCATTTCCTTTCCAGGGAAGCTTAAACGCCTGTTTGCCTATAAAAATTAGAATATAGGCTTACAGTATGTACTAGAGATGAGCAAGCTCGAGAAATCAAGACTTTCAGCGCCTGCAAAGCCGAAAACCCGTACGACAATGTTCTATACGTCGCGTCGTTGACGTAAAGACTGCTTGTGAGTGTTTCGAGACGCCGAGATTGATCACTCCCGAAGTCCCGAACGTCAAGCAGCCTTGAATCGCCACAGTTGTTTATACCTGACTGAACTTTTATCAACTATGGCGTCTCTTATACAGGGACATCATTTTATTTTTACTTCAATTTTATTGTACCTGAGTTTTTTAATGTACTTCACTCCCATCCCCTCTACTAGTAAACTTCCAACCGTTCTCCACACAGAACCAAGGCCGCGTATGCAGTAATGAGTTAGTGAGTATAGTACGTTCCAGAAATATGTTCGCGTTTTCCAGAGACGAAAGAGCTTTCAATATTGAATCATATTTTCGCACAGGTACTGTCGTTCGTTTGCCTACGTCGCATCCCGGTTTCCCCCACCTACTTCTGTTCGCCCCTCTGTAAAGTCTAGTAGCTGGGCTGACTTAGCTCTTTTCTGAAAACATTAATTTCTGTTAGTAATTGGACGTCTACGTGATGATATACAACTGTTTAAAATAACTTAAATAAAAGGGCCTCCTTAAGTAATTAACTGTCACGTGATTTCCCCCCCCTTTCTACGACCCTGCGACAAAACCACTTGAACGGACAGTAGATAGCATGTCTGAGTAATTTTATCTTTTCGGATCGGGCAGAAGTGAAGATTAAATTTACAGTATGTAAGGTACTCTTTTATAGACTAGGTACAGAATTATTTCAACATGAGTTACTCGTACGAAGGACGAAACTCGTAATTGGAATTAGGTACAATAGTCTATAATGCGATAATATGCACAAAAGAACTGGAGCCTGTATCGAAATGAACGGCCCCCATTTTCAAAAATGTGTTTGAATATCCATATTATGATTATTTTTCAATTTAATTTCATTCTCTATATTGTATGCTAATGTGCTGTAACAGTAAAATATACACTGCATTATTAATACGTCCGAATGGATAGCTCAATTCGTGAGTAAAAGCACAAAGTGTTAATACAGTACTGTGTTTTGATTAAACAAAAACCTAATGAAAATTATCAAACTCAAATTGCGATATTTCCTAGTTTACATAAATGGATGAACTACTTTTCTTCCCTCCTATACCTATTAAAGTGATTTGTATTTTATGCCAGTATCATCGAACTCCAGTCTTGTAAGGGGGAGCAAGCGGTGTTTCCGGTTCTAGACCTTTAATCCAAAGATATAGTCAGGTTCGTATTAAAAATGTTTGTAAAAATAAAATAATGTCCCTGTATATGTATAAGCATTCAAGTAGTCTATGTATCCTTCAGAGCTGCTGTATTCAGAATTTAAAGTATTTGACCTCCATCAATTTTATAACATTGTATTACTGAATTTCGTACATAAAAACCGAAATATAATTAATTTATATTCACATAAATATAAAACCAAAAGATCAGACAACATATGCTTGACAGTTCCTAAATGTAGGCTACTACAACGGTAGCATATAATTACAGTTGCAACTTCGGCCGAAGGCTTTTGGTAACGACGATAAAGACTGTAATTTTGAGGACAAAATTCCTGTTAGCTTTGGTGATGACAATAAAGACTGTTCTTTTAGGACATAATTAATGTTAGTTTTGGTGACGACGAGTAAGAATGTAATTTTGAGTAAGAATTTATGTTAGCTTTGGTGACGACGGTAAAGACTGTAATTTTGAGTACAGAATTTCTATTAGCTTTGGCGACGACGATGAAGACTTCAATTTTTAGGACAAAGTTTATGTTGACGACGACAAAGAATGTAATTTTGATGTCAAATTAATTAAAGCTTTGGCGACGACGGTAAGGACTGTAATTTTGAGAACAGAGTTTATGTTAGCTTTGGTAACGACAATAAAGACTGTAATTTTGACTACAGATTTTATGTTAGGTTTGATGACAATAAAGACTGTCTTTTTAGGACAGAATTTGTTAGTTTTGGTGACGACGATAAGGACTGTAATTTTGAGTATAGAATTTATGTTAGCTTTTGCGGCGGCGACGACGACGGACACTGTAATTTTGAGGACAAATTAATTAAAGATTTGGTGACGACGGTAAAGACTGTAATTTTGAGAATAGAGTTGATGTTAGCTTTGGTGACGTCGATAAAATCTGTAACTTCGTGTACGTATTTTATGTTAGCTGTGGTGACGACGACGATGAAGACTGTAATTTTGAGAACATAAATTTATTAAAGCTTTGGTGACGACGATAAAGCCTGTAATTTTAGGACAATTATTTTGCCTTTGGTGACTGCGATAAAGACTGTAATTTTGAGATCAGAATTTATGTTAGCTTTGGTGACGACGATAAAGCCTGTAATTTTAGTACAATTATTTTGCCATTGGTGACGGCGATAAAGACTAATTTTAAGGACAGAATTTGTTAGATTTGGTGATGACGATAAAGACTAATTTTAAGGACAGAATTTGTTAGATTTTGTGATGACGATAAAGACTAATTTTAAGGACAGAATTTATGTTAGCTTTGGTGATGACGATAAAGACTAATTTTAAGGACAGAATTTATGTTAGCTTTGGTGACGACGATAAAGATTGTAATTTTAGTACAATTATTTTGCCTTTGGTGACGGCGATAAAGACTAATTTTAAGGACAATTTGTTAGATTTGGTGATGACGATAAAGACTAATTTTAAGGACAGAATTTATGTCAGCTTTGGTGATGACTATAAAGACTGTAATTTTAGGACAATTATTTTGCCTTTGGTGACTGCGATAAAGACTAATTTTAAGGACAGAATTTGTTAGATTTTGTGATGACGATAAAGACTAATTTTAAGGACAGAATTTATGTTAGCTTTGGTGATGACGATAAAGACTAATTTTAAGGACAGAATTTATGTTAGCTTTGGTGACGACGATAAAGATTGTAATTTAGTACAATTATTTTGCCTTTGGTGACGGCGATAAAGACTAATTTTAAGGACAATTTGTTAGATTTGGTGATGACGATAAAGACTAATTTTAAGGACAGAATTTATGTCAGCTTTGGTGATGACTATAAAGACTGTAATTTTAGGACAATTATTTTGCCTTTGGTGACTGCGATAAAGACTAATTTTAAGGACAGAATTTGTTAGATTTTGTGATGACGATAAAGACTAATTTTAAGGACAGAATTTATGTTAGCTTTGGTGATGACGATAAAGACTAATTTTAAGGACAGAATTTATGTTAGCTTTGGTGACGACGATAAAGATTGTAATTTAGTACAATTATTTTGCCTTTGGTGACGGCGATAAAGACTAATTTTAAGGACAGAATTTATGTTAGCTTTGGTGATGACGATAAAGACTAATTTTAAGGACAGAATTTATGTTAGCTTTGGTGATGACGATAAAGACTAATTTTAAGGACAGAATTTGTGTTAGCTTTGATGACGACGATAAAGATTGTAATTTTAGTACAATTATTTTGCCTTTGGTGACGGCGATAAAGACTAATTTTAAGGACAGAATTTATGTTAGCTTTGGTGATGACGATAAAGACTGTAATTTTAGGATAATTATTTTGCCTTTGGTGACGGCGATAAAGACTAATTTTAAGGACAGAATTTGTTAGATTTGATGATGACGATAAAGACTAATTTTAAGGACAGAATTTATGTCAGCTTTGGTGATGACTATAAAGACTGTAATTTTAGGACAATTATTTTGCCTTTGGTGACTGCGATAAAGACTAATTTTAAGGACAGAATTTATGTTAGCTTTGGTGATGACGATAAAGACTAATTTTAAGGACAGAATTTATGTTAGCTTTGGTGATGACTATAAAGACTGTAATTTTAGGACAATTATTTTGCCTTTGGTGACGGCGATAAAGATTAATTTTAAGGACAGAATTTATGTTAGCTTTGGTGACGACGACGATGAAGACTGTAATTTTGAGAACATAAATTTATTAAAGCTTTGGTGACGACGATAAAGCCTGTAATTTTAGGACAATTATTTTGCCTTTGGTGACGGCGATAAAGACTGTAATTTTGAGATCAGAATTTATGTTAGCTTTGGTGACGACGATAAAGACAGTCATTTTGAGGATAATGACAGAATTTATGTTAGCGTTCCTGATTTGATGTTAGCGCTCTTGACATTAGTAATAACGATGTTGAATACAATGATGTTAAGTACGTGACGACGATAGTGATTATGCTAACGGTATATAACTATTTATTCGTTACATCATCACTAATGAAATTAAACTTGATAACAATGAAGACAACAATGGTGATGACTACAATGATAGTATTGATGATTACATTAGGGATGGTGTTGACATTTATGCTAACGATTGTGACGAGAAAGGTGATGTCAGTGTCCATGATATTGACGACAGTGTTAAAAGTGTTGGCGAAGGTGTTGGTGTTGAAGTTGGGGACGATAGTACAGTTTCTATCAAAAGTTTAAGAGCATCCATTCTGAAGATGTTTCATTCCTGTCCTTATACTTATGTGAAGCTCCCTGATTTTATACAGGGACCAAATGTCTGTGAAAAAAATGAATACTCATTCTGGAGTAATTAATTTTTTTCCTACAAAAAATGTAATCTTTCAATAAGTTTTCATGTCTACACCTGTGGAGTAATGGTTAGCGCGGCTGGCCGCGAAACCAGGTAGCCAGGGTTCGATTCCCGGCCGGGACAAGTTGCCTGGTTGAAGTTTTTTTCCGGATTTTCCCCCAACCCAATATGAGCAAATGCTGGGTAACTTTCGGTGCTGGACCCCGGACTCATTTCACCGGCATTATCACCTTCATCTCATTCAGACGCTAAATAACCTAAGATGTTGATAAACCGTCGTAAAGTAACCTACTAAAAATAAGTTTTCATAACAGAAACATTGTTACATAATTCACAGTTTGAAAAATAGAGAGATTGGGTTTGAAGTAAAAACTTCATTTTTCACAGCATTTGATCCCTATATAAAGATAGATCAGGGAGTTTCACATAATCATAAAGTCAGGAGTGAAACATCACTTTTTAAGGGGTGTCAAACTTTGGGTAAAAGCGGTAATAGTGATGGAAAATGAGAACAAGTTGATTATGGATTGCGATGAGAGTGATTATAATGCTAACGATGATAATTATTTAATTATAGTGACCATTGATAATGACCATTAAGTATACAGTATAGTCCGAACCGTTGTGTTCCGAGCCTGTAGGTCATCGCTCCGTGAATTTTTGTTACCGAGTTGAATGAAAATCGGTCCATGAGTTGACGGCAGAATTCACTTGTGACGAGATTAACTCGACAAACACGAAGAGGCGCCAGAGAGCTGAGACGCCAGGGTCGGCGGCCACGAGGATGGGGACCTGTCTGCTTACCAAGAGAGTTTACTTCCACAAACAATGTCTTGCCCTTCCGGGTTTGAGACAGTTCACATTAATTCACATAAAATTATTATTATTATTATTATTATTATTATTATTATTATTATTATTATTATTATTATTATTATTATTATTATTATTATTATTATTGCGAGAGCGAATGTGTTGTGGTTAGCACACCTATTGTATATTCTAGATGTCTACGGTTCGATCCCAAGAGTTGGATACTGTGACTTGAGTTTTTCGTGGTTTTCCCATCTCTCTCCGGGATGCGGAAGTATTGTCATATTTTTTTGTCTCGCAGTGTTTTGGTCACACATTTTTGTCACACGATATTTTGGTCACACATTACATATCCGGCAATAATATTTGTTTCCATAGTGTCAGCAATAATTGTTTTGGCCAATAATTTGAGCAACATGTTACCACAGTCTAGTATAGACAGTCTTGAAGCTCAATATGTAGTAAATATGCATCCATAGATAGTTGCTAACCACTAGGATTGTTAATATCGCCTCATTACAGACAATGTGAAATAGTACCGGCGCAGTCTATTGTTCCTAGCACCCTCACAAATCAAGCTTCGTGACTGTATATACTAAACTGTGATGTTACTTTAAATTATGAGCGAATAATTTCGTTTTACTTTACAAGTTCTTGATGAGGTGGAGAAAGAGATCTAAAAAAGAGATAGTTTAGAGGTGCGATGATTAAAATAAATTGGGACATTGAAATAATCGGAGCCTAGATCATATACAGGCCCTACTCACATTGCTCGGCCTTATAGACTTTGACAGTAACAACTTTTGTCAGGTTTACTATGCTGCCATCTAATTGTTACATAAGGAGTCACGTCATAACTCCCATTTGAATTGCATTAGCGACTGTACTGCCATGTCGTGTTCGTTTACGGCGGACGGGTGGCGATCCTGGTGGTTCTCTTCAAAGTATTACCGATTTTAACATAGGGATGAGTAATCTTTTATATGTATAGACATATATATAGTGCCCACCTGAATGTATTTCCTTCCCCTTTTAACCAGTGCCCAGCTTCTATCCTAGATCATATATTCAGGTGCACACAATAATCTCTCGTAATGTGGACAATATTGAAATTTTAAAGCGGACAGTAATATTCTTGGCTGCCTAAGATGGCTGGCAATCTGTAAGAAACTATAAACCTTCATTCTAACAACTAAATCTTGAAATAAAGTATTGAAAATCTAATATGATTGTAATTTTCTTCTCTATTCTAGATTATAGTGTGTTAGTGATTCATTGTGACTTTAATACACCTGTGACAATAATTCTACATGTGATCAACTTAATCGGTGACAATAAGAGAGTTTTCGCACTCTACTGGTACATTAAACGCTATGTTGACGTCGTTGATGAAAGAACCAATCAGACCCATTCATCTCAGGTTGTTTCAATAGTAAACCCGTTATCTCTAGGCGGACAACGTGGAATTGAACGAAGTTTACCGTAGGCCTAATTCGGTGTTAAAACATGGCATCTCGTTTGAGATTTACCACTGTGGACGATATTCATCTACTTAGAACAGCTCAAGATGGGTAAATTATTCAGGCCGAAGTACAAGAAAGCTCAGGTAAGAATTTTTCGTTGAGATTCCAAAGACAAAGGGTTGAGTCGTGAGTATTTCAGCAAGCGAAAGCGCTCCTTTGTTTAACTCGCCGTAACTCGGAAACAAGTAAATATTTTGAGTAGCGACCACTTTTAAAAGTAATTTCCATTCTTTCGCAACATTTCTCTCGCTTTGATTCACCACTAAAGTGAAAAATAAAAAAGTGTGCAGCTTACCAACTTTTGAAGGTTTGAATGTATTCTGAACAGATCAAATCGAAGTTAGTATTTTTTCTCACTTTTTAAGAAAAAAATTCATTTTGAATTTTTTTCCGTGCTTTAGACATTGAGGTATCAATTAAAAAATTACAGCGCGATTGATTGACTATCACAGGAGCTGCGACATGATGAGCGTTTAACGGAGCTGAAAACATCGCATAATAGAGCCTTACGTTCAGGAAATACCTGCACCGATCGCTTACGATTCTTTCTAAAGTTTTACGAACGTAAACGTACGTCACCAAATACGTCACTATAGGTGGCGCCAGCGTTTTTGGCGTCTGTCCTAGATATATAGTGCCCTGTTTGTGAGCAGTTGCTAGAGCAGCTGAGAATGGTACCACTTCCTATAGATGTCACATCAACCATATGCCAAACACAGTTGTCAGACTGACTGCGGCAAATGTAAAACACTAGCACTTAACGTTCCCATTACTTACTTCACACGCCAAAAACGGTGACGCGGACTGTACTGACATAAGCATAGTGTTAGCCGTTTAGCCGGCGGCGAGGGTGTGGAAACTCTCTAATAATCCTACGGTATTTCGTCCTTTACTTTAACTTTCAGAGATTTCTGTAATCTCATGACAGATTGAAATGACAGGTTTCCTTCCGACCAAGACATTGGCCCACAGAGACATCGG
Source organism: Periplaneta americana (assembly GCF_040183065.1). Taxonomy (NCBI): domain Eukaryota; kingdom Metazoa; phylum Arthropoda; class Insecta; order Blattodea; family Blattidae; genus Periplaneta; species Periplaneta americana. The sequence goes on along the minus strand of NC_091120.1, from coordinate 165,224,398 downwards.
TCAATCGATCAGAAAACTTGATGAAAGAGAGAACGTTTGCGAGTAATTTTGCATTAGCGATCACTAATTTATCTGTATGTGCCATAAATTAGTAACTTGGGATGCTCGACATTATTTTCTTCCTAAGAGATTTTGAAGAATATAGGACGCAATAAGGTGTGCTTGAAATGAGTTCAGCGAACCCTTACTGCCCGCAAAATAACTCAGATAACGAAATTTCTTAGAATTATTGGCGTGTTCAGCATGGACTGGTTTGTCATCTTGTCCCGGATTGTAACAACAGATTAAACGTGGGTCATTGGCGTACGGTGGGTCTGAAAGTCGAGGAGACTAAAACGTGGCTGATAAGAGGTTTTATTCTATATAGGCCTATTAAAAATATAGTACTTGTCACGTACCTCATTAGTCATTACGAGGGGTCGGATGTAGATGACCTAAAAATCTATTTAAAATGATCATTAAAATGCCCTTAAACTAATGGAAAAATGACATAAAATTATGAGAAAATGACATTTAAATATTATTCACCGCACTCGCATCACAACTTCTTAAAAATTAGTCACCTTGTTTCAATGACTGCCCTTCAAATCTCGTAGAGAGCAGGCAACTTCTGGAATTTGGCTAAGATAAAGGAAAAGAACGTGCAACGAAATGAAGGTTTTCAGGGAGAACTATAGATTTTAATGAGATATGCTCCCTATTAAAGGTTTCTCCATTCCGAAAAAATGTACTAAACAATTTAAAGTCGACCAGTATGTCGTATCTGCTTAACTTATTGCAAGAATGCAAAAAAGGAAAGAATCTGCACAGATTTCCATAGATCCCTCAGTTATGTCGTGGAGAACTGGGTGTAGCGGCGAAAAGCAAACTGGACAGGGTCATAAATGCGAACTCGGACTACGGATTCTTTTGTTCAGTGAAGAAGGTTATTTGTGGCGAAAACTTGAATAAAGAATTTGACCTGATACTATCACAAATATGTCCATTCAAGTTTGCACCCATAACTTCTTGCGATGTAGAAAGGTCATTCTCTGCCTACAAAAACATATTGACTAACAAATGCAGGAACATCACAGATGTATACCTAGTTTTAATCGTGACAACGTTTTTTAGTTCTTTAAGCATTCTGATTATTGTATAGTCTCTGTTCTGTAAAGAATTTTAGATAGGGGCGCAAATAGCCATAGATGCTGACGCGCCCTTTTTAAACCCCACTAACTAACATCACAGATATCAATTTAGAAATGATGTTAGGTTATTAACTATGCAAAAAAATGTGAAGTGAAATAAGACATTTGGTCCAAAATTGAAAATAGATATTTTAATGTATTTTTCGCTTGACCATGCATATTTCGTAGTTTGATAGCGCATGAATGCATACATATTTTGGGATTTTATAGTGCATGAAATTCTCGTCTCTAGTTATTATCGCCACGCTTTCATGGTTAACATTCGGCAGGTCTTTGAGCGGCCTCGTGCATAACATTCGGCAGGTCTTTGAAATTTAATTGTATTACTGTTTTCAATTTCTTGTGTCGCCGCTCCAATCACTCGCCTCAATTTCAATATTGCAACCAGTAAGCTGCTTCCATTATTAAATGACACCTACTTGTCTAATCTACGTGGACTAAAACCGAGGTTGCAGTGTCTTGTGCTGAGGACGAACATTAAGGTATGTGATTAAAAATTATTATTAAAGAGTTATTATTAAGAGTTAAGAATGTCAACGTACTCGTATATGAAATAATAATAATAATAATAATAATAATAATAATAATAATAATAATAATAGCCATTAAACAATATAACAAACTATAGTCCCGTCGCTCTAATTTCCGGCAGCCATTCGTGTTGCAGGTCGGCTACATTTAAACGTATGCATCTTGTGATTCGCTGAGGAAGACGTTATTCATTTCTTAAGGATCGATAAATACTTAATATAATCGCCCGCCATTTTGGCTCTTTCGTTGGCGTTCGCAGAAAGCACACGGAGACGTTATTTGCCGCTCAATTATTTGCTGAATTACAGTGCGTTTGATTTATTATCATAGGAGCTACGACATGATAATGTTTAACGGTGTGGCAAATAGATTTCTCGTATGGTAGCTCGGCAACGAAAGAACAAAAATGGCGAACGATACTACCTACCTAGACTTTATAGAGCCTTCACTTCCTAAGACGTAAGCAAAGAGGAGGAGTCACGCCGGGAATAACAGCGCCGCGACTATAGTGCTTATTTTTATCGAGGAAGTAGATATGACAACGTGACGATTAGAGTGAAACCTACAGAGCAACAATCGGTCGGCAAAATTATGTTTTAAAAACACATCGCACGTTATTGTATGATGCCGACATGTTAAGCATGAGGCCGCGGCGATAATATCATGATAACGTTTTTGCCGACCTCTGGTTTAAGTGGGCACCTATTTCGGAAAGATCTTCGTTACCATTTCTGTAACACACTAAACGCATTTTGATCCTTATCGGGAACGCGCCGATGCAACCCGCATCATAGCATTTCTCTTTAGCTACAGCGGGCTGATGCAACCAGTAATGTATCCATAACGGACAGTCCATGCATGGACAAAGCCGACTATCCGGCTGTTGACCTCAGGTCCACGTGTCTCAACAGAAGTGAACGATCATCCAACCAGAACGGTATCGTGTGGTTAGCACGATGATCCCCTAAAAAGTTATAGCTGGTTTTCGTAATCTAATTTTCATACTCACTGTAGTTTTCCAAATTCATCACGATGCTAAGTGAGCACACTGGCCAAAATTTCATGCAGTTTCATGAGTTTATTGTTATAAAAATCGGGAGGCTCGATTCCGTTAACATGCATTGTAACCGTTAGACCACTCAAGGTGACTACTGATTTTAATGCAGGCATGAACGTACACCTGGCTTAAATATTGGTTAATTGTGACGCTTCTGGCCAGACATCCCTGACCTCAGTGACTGCAGAGTTGGCTGCTTCAGTATTTACAAAAATCAATAGCAAAACAAAGGTAAACACTTTGTTGTGCACTTCCTCGCCTTCATTACTACGGGTGACGTCATAACGTTCGCAATGCGACGGCATTCCACTTGTCTGAAGTCACACTAAGGTTCTGCCAGCCGACCTCAGTACCCTGCACTGACGTATGGTGCTGTCGATTCGAACCATTGTCTCTTTGTTTTATGGCTGCCTCGGGAGGGAGACTTTTGTTTGGGCAATTGTCCTCCGAGAACTTTGATTTCCACGTAATGTTCCCATTCCTCCATTTTTCCCTTACCGTCATGTTACCCTTTTGTGGGTGAATAGACTTCGTTTAAAACTGTATTATGTTTTTAATGAACCATTACTCCCTTGTTATCAATATTCATGAGTGGACAAAAGTAGGTTTACATTTGAGTACGCGAAACAGTGTATTATTTATGTATTCTTCTTCTTCTTCTTCTTCTTATTATTATTATTATTATTATTATTATTATTATTATTATTATTGTATCATTTATTTGTTTACTTGTCTTATTATTATTATTATTATTGTATCATTTATTTGTTTACTTGTCTTATTATTATTATTATTATTATTATTATTATTATTATTATTATTATTATTATTATTATTGTTTCAGTATAACAAACAGGGTTTGGAATTGAACTGGTTACATCAGCTTCTTGCCTATGCGGATGACGTGAATATGTTAGGAGAAAATCCACAAACGATTAGATAATACACGAAAATTTTACTTGAAACAAGTAAAGAGATTGATTTGGAAGTAAATCCCGAAAAGACAAAGTATATGATTATGTCTCGTGACCAGAATATTGTACGAAATGGAAACATAAAAATTGGAGATTTATCCTTCCAAGGGGTGGAAAAATTCAAACATCTTGGAGCAAAAGTAATAAATATAATTGACACTCGGGAGGAAATTAAACGTAGAATAAATATGGGAAATCCCTGTTATTATTCGGTTGAGAAGTTCTTGTCATCTAGTCTGCTGTCAAAAAATCTGAAAGTTAGAATTTATAAAACAGTTATATTACCGGTTTCTCTGTATGGTTCTGAAACTTGGACCCTCACTTTGAGAGAGGAACAGAGATTAAGGGTGTTTGAGAATAACATTCTTAGGAAAATGTTTGGGGCTAAGAAGGATGAAGTTACAAGAGAATGGAGAAAGTTACACAACGCAGAACTGCACGCATTGTATTCTTCACCTGACATAATTAGGAACATTAAATCCAGACGTTTGAGATGGGCAGGGCATATAGCACTTATGGGCGAATCCAGAAATGCGTATAGACTGTTAGTTGGGAGACCGGAGGGAAAAAGACCTTTGGGGAGGCCGAGACGTAGATGGGAAGATAATATTAAAATGGATTTCAGGGATGTGGGATATGATGGTAGAGACTAGATTAATCTTGCTCAGGATAGGGACCAATGGCGGGCTTATGTGAGGGCGGCAATGAACCTCCGGGTTCCTTAAAAGCCAGTAAGTAAGTAACAGACAGGGTTTGGAATTGAACGTGTTACATCAGTTTCTTGTCTATGCGGATGACGTGAATATGTTAGGAGAAAATCCTCAAACGATTAGATAATACACGAAAATTTTACTTGAAACAAGTAAAGAGATTGGTTTGGAAGTAAATCCCGAAAAGACAAAGTATATGATTATGTCTCGTGACAGAATATTGTACGAAATGGAAACATAAAAATTGGAGATTTATCCTTCGAAGAGGTGGAAAAATTCAAATATCTTGAAGCATCGGTAACAAATATAAATGACACTCGGGAGGAAATTAAACGCAGAATAAATATGAAAATGCCTGTTATTATTCGGTTGAGAAGCTTTTTTCATCTAGTCTTCTGTCAAAAAATCTGAAAGTTAGAATTTATAAAACAGTTATATTACCAGTTGCTCTGTATGGTTGTGAAACTTGGACTCTCACTTTGAGAGAGGAACAGAGATTAAGGGGTTTGAGAATAAGATTCTTAGGAAAATATTTGGGGGCTAAGAGGGATGAAGTTACAAGAGAATGGAGAAAGTTACAGAACGCAGAACTGCACGCATTGTATTCTTCACCTGACATAATTAGGAACATTAAATCCAGACGTTTGACATGTGCAGGGCATGTAGCACTTATGGGCGAATCCAGAAATGCGTATAGAGTGTTAGTTGGGAGACCGGAGGGAAAAAGACCTTTGGGGAGGCCAAGACGTAGATGGAAGGATAATATTAAAATGGATTTGAGGGAGGTGGGATATGATGGTAGAGAATGGATTAATCTTGCACAGGATAGGGACCGATGGCGACCTTTGTGAGGGCGACAATGAACCTCCGGGTTCCTTAAAAGTCATTTGTAAGTAAGTTTTATTATTATTATTATTATTATTATTATTATTATTATTATTATTATTATTTCTTAATAATCATACCCTGCATGACTTTTTCCATAGCTATAAACCTAGTTTTTCTCTCCCCAATATGATTATACATTATACAGAGTGTTTCACAATTATAGGTACAAACTGCAAGGGTGAGTATAGGAAAATGAAACTAGGTAAAAAGTCGCAATAAACATAGGTCCGGAAACAAACCATTTCCGAAATCTATGGGGTTTTATTATGTCTCGTCAATACAGATACTCTGGAGTAACATAACATCCGATATGTACTGGAGGAAGAGAGCGTTATAACATGTGGTCAATATTCATGGAATGGCTGACATCAACACTTTTCTCCATCGACAATCGAACACGTTGGAATATCCATAGCATGTCTCTGATGCGTTGAAAACTATTTAGAATGCGTTGTCGAAGCTCGTTAACATTATCAATAGGGCTGGAATACACAAAACATTTCAAATTTTCCCCAACAGAAAAATCCTGACGGTTCAAGTCGGGAGACCTGAGAGGCCATGACATTCTTAAACCACGGCTGATACACCTGTTGTGGAAGCTTATGTGTAAGAACTTTCGAACGTTCAAATGAAAGTGAGGAGGGGCTTCGTCATGCATATACCATAGGAACTGCTTTTCCCAAAGATGCACATTATCCAAAAGGTCGCGTAGCTCATATTAGAAAAAATGAATGTACGCATTAAATGTGCCAGGTAAGAAATAAGGTCCGAACAACAGTTCACCTACGACAACTGTCCACACATTGACGGAAAATTTCTGCTGATATGCCATTTCGTACGTCCAAATGTAATAATACTATTTCATATGAAGCCTGCTTCATCTGTAAATGACGCGTGCGTGGTGAGGATCTGTGGATCATTCACACATTGTCGAAAGATCTACAGTAATGGCTAGGGGGGGGTGGAAACACATGCTCTAAAAAGTGGCGAAATATGCATACACGTATGCCCTAAAAGATAGAATATAAAAAAGTAACAAAAAAAAAAAAGATTTTATTTTAAGCGTTTTACTTTAATTTATCGTTAACTGACTTCATTAATACCTACAAAATTTTAAATGTGTTATACTTTTCTAATTACATTGAAATTGGACTAGACAACTACATTATATATTTATTTATTTAACCTGGTAGATATAAGGCCATCAGGCCTTCTCTTCCTCTCTACCAGGGGATTACAACTACAATATTAAGAATACAATTACAATTATAATTACAATTAATATTAAATTTACAAATACAATAAAAATCAAAGTACTAAAATATTAACTGATTAATAAAAGCTAGACAGTTTATTGTAAAAGTTAAGAAGACAGAAGCATTTCTTTTATTGATTAAGTAAAAATTAAACCTACGCCTACTCTACGCAGTAACAAAACGCTTAATAAGCTTGCTTTTGAACGCTACTAAATTCCGAAAGTCTCTGATGTCACTGGGTAGGGTATTCCACAAGCGTGAGAGCAAGTAAGGCAAGAAAATTATTCTGTTGTACATAAGAAACTTTATGATCTCTAACTTCATTCTTTACTCAGATTGGAGTACAATAAGCTAATATATATATATAATATATATTACAAATCAAGATAAAGATTTTGTGGTCTGCAAGAATATTTTAATAGGAGGCGACAAGTAGAAAGCTGAAATCTATTTATTTTGTTTTACAGTGGCAGGGCCCTTAACTTCCCGTTATTCATTTCGACTCTACGACTGTGACTTATAGATATATTATTTCCGTTGTGTTATTGTTTTGTTTGTTTCATGGCTTACTCCATATGAATACACACATTTTATTTTATGTTACATTATCAAAGGATTTGAAAGAACCGTAACATTTACAAAAGAATAGTCATCATTTATGCTGAGTCAAACTTCTGTTTGTATGTAAAATTGAATGGATATTTCAAATATGAGGCGTGTAGTTGCAAAATCAGAATACATCACTTTTTTTTTTCGAAAATGAGTTAATGTTATATTTCATATCTTCATATGATTCTACAACTGCTATAGCACTGTTATGCTCCAAAGCCAGATACATCACATGGATTTGTATGATGAAAGAATAGTATTGGTTGCAAATTCTTGGTTCCTTGCAAACGTTTTTCCTTCATACTGAAAAATTATGTTTTAGTGATGTATCTGATTTTGCAACTAAACGCCTCATATGTAAAATTTAATATAGGATGCCATTAAAAAGTGTTTTTTTTTTTTTTTGTCCACTCTGTACATGAATCAATACTTTTGTAAGACCACAGCCATAAGTTTTAGTTGAATATCTCCAACAACTTTTTTTTTTGGTATGTTTTTCATAAAATGAATATATAAAGAGCTATTAGCAATATTCCATACTTTATTAACACACTATATATGATTTTGCATGTGTTGACACGTGAAAAATCCGAAAATTGACAAATAAGTCCATGCTGCATTTAAAAATTCAGACTCCTTGACACTGACTTTATAAATGGAAAACATAGTATTAGAAAACGCGTTCAAAGTGTTCCTTTTTTCACTCCTTGTAACTTTTGTATAGCTATAGAAATCCTCATGAAATCAAAAATAGAAAAGCTACAGGCAGAGTTCCATTTTTTTACTCACCTTGTACAGGGAAACCGAAGCGAGAGTGAAGCGATACTTAATGAGTCCGGAACAGACAATAATCACTAATCACTAGATTGTAAATTAACAATATAATAAAATTATCGAACGGGCATCACATTTTACCCATTTTGTAAACGATAGATACCATATCACAGAGATCAGGACTTAGAGGAAAGCACATGAATTGAACTGCACTTGTATCTACTATAGAAATCCTGAAAATTGAGACTCATACACACACGAATTAATGAAAACAAGAAAGTTTGCGACAATAGATGAACAATTTGTGCCATATTTATATTATATCGAGTAATAGAGAAAGCTGCAGCATTTAGAAAACTGGTCTTCATGTTATGTTTTATTGACTTAACAAAAGCATTCGATAGAATGAAATTAAAAATAGTGTTTTGGGAATATCGGAAGTGAGATGTGTTTTCTGTTGCATAATTATACTTCTAGAGTTTGATACAAAGAGTAGGCCTACAACAAGAATAAAAATTGGTGATAATTCAACAGATAATATGTGCCATTAGTGATGGGAATTGGGCAACAGAAGGCTTAATTGACATTTTTTCATAGACAAGGTAATAAACAGAAAAAATGGGCGATAAAGATGGCAATTAGGGGGAAAAAGGAATGAAACTAATTGTGAATGCTGATAAAATTGTACTTTTAGCGAAGGATGAGGATTATTTTGGGAATCTTTTGGAGTTTCTTCTTTCGAAGTGAACTCTCCAGTTTTGTCTGTGCTATTTTACCTTATCCCTAACTGCACAAATGCACAGTTCTTCTCCAATATATTCATTGCGTATTTTATCTAGTTAAGCACATCTTACAAATCTTAAAAATCTCATTTCTGTTGCCTTTTTATGAGATTCATCTCTTTATATTGGTAGCTATGATTCACTTCCATATGACAGAGAGGGCACAATCATTTTATAGCAATTGTACTTGTGTGCCCTTTCTTATTTTTTGTAGAGTTGTCCTAATTATTGTTCACGTTGATTTCTGTGCACCTTATTTTTAATATCTTTATCATAGTCACATTTATATAATTATGTAAGGCAGGGTACGAATTAACGAAGGGAGTGGAGATTCCCCCCCCCCCCCCGTTGGAAAGTTATCCCCCTCTCATAAATTCATATTAACATCTCTGCCAGGGATAACTTCTATCCCCCTCTCATAAAATGTAATTGTTTTAATTCGAGTATACTATATAAAGTACGTAAAGATATGATATTGATGTATTATCATCACCGGCAATCTGACAACAATCAATAACTTAGGAATTACAAATCTTATCTTAAGCCTGCTCACGGATATAATATTATTATGATCAGAATCCAAGACAAGCAACTCAGTGCGACCAAGCTTGAGCCGTATCGAATGAGGATAATAATAATAATAATAATAATAATAATAATAATAATAATAATAATAATAATAATGATGATTTTATCTAGGATTCTATCCCCCCTCATTAGAAATCTCAATTCGCACCCTGATGTAAGGTAACCAATTTAAATGTCGTTCTTGTTCCATTGTTCTATATTGTAACAAATATGTTGTATTTTATTTTAAGCTTACACTTATTACATATTCCATAATATTTAAAATATATGTGGGAGGTAAGAACACAAGTAACATAAACATCTAAAACAGCGGTCATCAGCACAGAGCACTCCCAAGCTAGCGTGTCTTACCCGTGGATAAGAGACAGGCCTATGGTGTATCCGTAGCTGCTGGCGGGTATACTCTCTCCCTCTCTGCCTGTTGCACGACGGGGGCATATGATGTTGCACCGAATACCCTTTACCCATTTTAGCTATTGTTGACGATCTAAAATATCAGCTTACCTCCCTTTTTTTTTAGGATTTTCTGCTTTTCATTGGTTGTCTCTCATTCTCTTTCCTCTCGTTAGAGTGGAGCACATTCAGCCATTTATGACACTTGCCTCACAGATTGTGGGCTTGTCGCTGAAGGAGAAATGACTTACGAAATGATGTAAAGAATTTTAGGATTGAAAAACTATTGAATCGTAGCCCATGTAATTGGTACACTGGCGTTCAAAGATACCTGACACTACTGATCGATATTGATCGATAATTTGTTGATGTAAGTGTGGTTTGTTTAGTTATTACTTCTGTGACTAGATGGCGAAGATAATAGTCGGTGTTGCCAGTCATACATAAATATACCCGCATTACAGAATTCAGTATTTAATTCTCCTCTGCTGATTGTAAAACAAGACTACGTAGCTTTAACTGGTAGCCGCTGATATTGTCAATTATGGGAATAATTTGTACTTATGGGGTTGGGTACAGCTTACAGCAGTAAAAGTTTTGAAAATATTCAACATTTTTTTCTTCCATTACTGTGTCTTGTACAATAATGAAAATTGGTATATGTAAAACACCGTCCTTCTGCTATATAAAAAAAACATTTTTACGGTATAAAAATTATTATATATATATATATATATATATATATATATATATATATATATATATATAATTTTTATATAGTGCAAAATGATGGCAGTTTACTGTGCAGTGATGAAGCGTTTCCCTCATAACTCATAAACTTGTTAAATTTTTCATATTCTCTCTCTTATATTTTATTGCTGAAACTCAAGTTTACAACATCATGCTCTTTTAACTACATTCCTTAATAAATAATATTTTTTCATTTTGTGTTAGAAGAAAATACTGATATTTGACCATTTTTAAAAATGAATTTATGTTTTGTTAGACAATCTATCAAAGGTAGAGAAGTGATTGTACATTTTAGTGTGGATATTACATGCATAAATGCACACAAAAAAATTCATCACAGAATGTTGGATAGTTTTTGAGTTACTGTACTGTACAAGATACAGTAATGGAGGAAAAGAATGTTGAATATTTCCAAACTTTTACTGCTGTAAGCTGTACCTAACCCCTTAATGTACGTCATCATCACCCCTCCGACACTTCTAACCGCCTAATAATGGTGCCACCTATTGAGAACTAGCGGAACTGTTTCAAAGTTTGTCAATTTTTTATATCTTTGGTTCTGACTTATCCCGTGGTTAGAAAGTTTCCTTACACGATCGTAAAATCGTAGGTCAGATATCTTTGAACGCCAATGTGCTATCTGGGCGCATTAAGTGAAAGTAGTAGCGACTCTTAAGTTAACAATCAAAAGAGAATGAGTCTGAAAAGATATCCTAGCTTAGACATGAATTTTTCTGCTTTTGAAATGAAGAAAATCGTACGCTGGGAGACTTGCACATTAACTAAGGTATCCTGCTTAAACTGACACATCTTACAGATGTGCTTGAGAAACTGAACTTCTAAACTCACCACAACTACAAGGGAACCAGGTAACGTCTCTATAATGAGCAAGTTGTTGCATTTACAGCAGGCTCTACTAAACAATCAGATCTTTGAGTAAATGGTACAGAAACTAATTGACTTGGTTTCTTTCCTAATTAGATATCAATCTTCCATGAGACTGAAACAAAGAGTTTCGTCCAGTATTGAAAAGCTGCTTCATTGGTCACTTATTCATGCTAAAATCTCATTTTTATAAATATTTAATTTAATAACCCTTTGGAAATGCATATTAATGACCAGATCGTGGAACTTCACGCAATTGCATTGTTATATTGATTCGGCATATTGTAAAAGTGGATCTTTTCCGATCATTGTTTTTACGTTCGAATGAAATCAACTTAGTTTCGCATAACTTTATTTTGCAACTCTATTTTCCTCATAATAGCTAATTAATAACAATAACTACATAGTTATCTTCAGTAAGATAATATATTATCAATCAATTGAAGATATCGCTGTAAATGGGGCGACAAATAGCAATGGTTTCGTGATGACACAACAGAATACCAAAACTTTAGTTTGCATATAAAACTTTAAGCGACAAGACGGCGAAAGTCCTCATACCGTTCGCAGCTACATATTTCTGAGAGAATGGGACATCCGCCGTTGACGACGATCATGAGGACCAAAAATCGCTCAAGATTGAATATAGCCAAAGAACTGAGAGTTCCTCCTCATTTATTATCCGAATTTCAAAAAATTTGTTCTGGGAAACGAGTCCATAAATCACACTATATATATAAATACTTTTTCAGATTAAATATTTCCAGTAATTAGGTACTCGTATTTATGCATTTCGTTTTCTGTTTCGTATTTGGTAGTCAAAATAGTTTAATCTTTTCAGTAATGCTTTTCGGATTTCATTTTATTAATAATGTTTTGCAACAAAAACAGTAACATTATTGGTTTCTTGTAAGCATAGAAGTTTATTATTCCTCGTTTGGTAATTTTACTGATGCCCCACTTTTTTGAAGAGATGAAGAGAGACTTGGAAAGGAATAGTATATTACGATACAAGGTTTTCCAAAGCCTTCGCAAAACTATACGGTAATGGTAACTAAGTAAAAATAAGTGCACTGTAATGGGTCTATTTCAGTATAGTTTTATGTAATGAAGAATGGTTTCCCTAGCAACAAGTGTCTGTGTAGGAATTCTAACTTTCAAGACCTAACCAACAATAGCTGTAAAAAAAAAACACGATCGTGCAAAAAAGTATAATTACTGGATTAGCTGATCGGGTGAAAAATTCTGATATAACTGATATTTAACTCTTGCGGTGAATTTCGGTGAAGTCCGGAGGGCCTTATTAGTCAAATCCACTTTCCTCACCTCCACGCTGGGGCCCCCTGGTATCTTTTTAAGATGCGGAAGAGAGAGTGTTGTGCGGAAAACAACGGGAAGCTACCGCATATATCTTTCCCAAGAAAAACTACAAACATGGCATGATGGGAAGAGTGATAGTAGGAGGCAGAAGAATAAACTGCATAAGACTTGCTGATGATATGGCGTTATTAGCGGAAGAGGAAATGATACTAAAGGATATGCTACTGGAGCTAAATGACAGCTGTGAGCAGTATGGGATGAAGATAAATGCAAATAAGACGAAGATCGTGGTTATAGGAAGAAAAATACAGAAGATAACCTTCGGAATTCTAAATGAGGCAATAGAGCAAATGGACAGCTTCAAATACTTGGAGTGTACTATAAGCAGTAACATGAGCTGCTGCCATGAAGTCAGGAGGAGGATAGTAATGGCAAAGGAAGCTTTTAATAGAAAAAGGAGCATCTTCTGCGGACCTCGGAAAAAGAACTAAGGAAGAGACTAGTGAAGTGCTCTGTGTGCAGTGTGGCATTTTTATGTGGCATAAATATGGACATTACGACGAAGTGAAAAGAAGCGGAATAGAAGCATTTGAAATGTGGATATGGAGAAGAATGGAACGTGTGAAATGGACAGACAGAATAAAAAATGAAGCTGTGTTAGAAAAAGTGGGTGAAGAAAGAATGATGCTGAAACTGATCAGGAAGAGGAAAAACAATTGGTTGGGTCACTGGCTGAGAAGAAACTGCCTACTGAAGGATGTACTGGAAGAAATGGTGAATGCGAGAAGAGTTCGGGGTAGAAGATGATGTCAGATGATAGACGACATTAAGATGTATATGCGGAGACAAAGAGGAAGACAGAAAATAGGAAAGATTGGAGAATGCTGGGTTTGCAGTGAAAGACCTCCCCTTAGGCAGAATACTAAATGAATGAATGATTATCTACTGTGATCTACCTAATAGACGAAGATGGTGCTGGTGTGGATTTGTATAGAAAGATAAGTGATGATTCAATTATAGAAATTTCTTTTTTATTTTTATTTATTTACTCGTATTTGCTAAGTATTTTATCCTTAATAATTAAGGGATCATTCTTATTGCAGTGCTGTTTGTTGTTTTAACACACATTATCTGAATACCTCTGAAAGAGATTTAGACAGTTTTGTATAAAAAGAGATTATGACCTTATGCCTTTAATTGAAACACGTAACCGAACGTTTTTAATAAATGATGTCTCAGTTTACTTTGAAAACATTGAAGAGGAAGAGAGAATCCATATATTATTATAGCCGACAATGTGAAGTGTGTCACTTTAACAGAACAGAAGAGTTTTTTTTATAACTGGTTTTAAAGTCGTTGCGTAGGAACTTGTACGAACATTGGGGCAATTTTTTTTTCTAGTTTCCTAATCAAGGACGAGAATGGTGACTTGCTTGCAGACTCTCATTCAATCCTGAACAGATTGAAAAACTATTTTCGGCAACTACTAAATATACATAGGCCAAATAAAAATGATCGGGACGAAACTGAAATGCAAACTGTTGAGCCATTTATACCCGAACCCACACTTTCTGAAGTCGAAATTGCGATAGAAAAGTGAAAAATTATAAGTGACCAGGTATCGATCAAATTCCAGCAGAATTAATACAAGAGGGTGGAAGCACATTATCTAACGAAATTTATAAGCTTGTACTTGCAATTTCGGAAAAGGAAATTGTACCAGAGTAATGAAAGGAGTCCATAATCGTACCTATCTTTAAGAAGGTGGACAAGACTAACTGTAGTAACTTTCGAGGAATATCACTTTTGTTGACGTCGTACAAAATTTTGTCCAATATTCTTTTGAGAAGATTAACTCCATATGTAGATGAAATTATTGGGGATCATCAGTGTGGTTTTAGGCGTAATAGATCAACTATTGATCTAATATTTTGTATTCGACAGATAATGGAGAAAAATGGGAGTATAAGAGTACATTGCATCAGTTACTCTTATATTTCAAAAAGGCATATGACTCGGTTAAGAGAGAAGTTTTGTATGATATTCTTATTCAATTTGATATTCCCAAGAAACTACTTCGAGTAATTAAAATGTGTCTCAGTGAAGCGTACAGCAGAGTCCGTATAGGTCAGTTTCTGTCAGATGCGTTTCCAATTCACTGTGGGATAAAGCAAGGAGATGTACTACTATTATCACCTTTACTTTTTAACTTTGCTCTAGAGTATGCCATTAGGAAAGTCCACGATACCAGAGAGGGTTTGGAATTGAACGGGTTACATCAGCTTCTTGTCTATGCGGATGACGTGAATATGTTAGGAGAAAATCCACAAACGATTAGGGAAAACACGGGAATTTTACTTGAAGCAAGTAAAGAGATAGGTTTGGAAGTAAATCCCGAAAAGACAAAGTATATGATTATGTCTCGTGACGAGAATATTTTACGAAATGGAAATATAAAAATTGGAAATTTATCCTTTCAAGAGGTGGAAAAATTCAAATACCTGGGAGCAACAGTAACAAATATAAATGATACTCGGGAGGAAATTAAACACAGAATAAATATGGGAAATGCTTGTTATTATTCGGTTGAGAAGGTTTTATCATCCAGTCTGCTGTCAAAAAATCTGAAAGTTAGAATTTATAAAACAGTTATATTACCGGTTGTTCTTTATGGTTGTGAAACTTGGACTGTCACTTTGAGAGAGGAACATAGGTTAAGGGTGTTTGAGAATAAGGTGCTTAGGAAAATATTTGGGGCTAAGAGGGATGAAGTTACAGGAGAATGGAGAAAGTTACACAACGCAGAACTGCATGCATTGTATTCTTCACCTGACATAATTAGGAACATTAAATCCAGACGTTTGAGATGAGCAGGGTATGTAGCACTTATGGGCTAATCCAGAAATGCATATAGAGTGTTAGTTGGGAGACCGGAGGAGAAAGACCTTTGGGGAGGGCAAGACGTAGATGGGAAGATAATATTAAAATGGATTTGAGGGAGCTGGGATACGATGATAGAGACTGGATTGATCTTGCTCAGGATAGGAATCTATGGCGGGCTTATGTGAGGGCGGCAATGAACCCCCGGGTACCTTAAAAGCCAGTAAGTATGTAATTAAGTAAGTAAGTTTCATAATTTTACATAGTTGGTTTCTGCAATAGAATTCCCCACTCTAGATTTATAGCTATTATAATTTATATCTGAATAATGCAAAAATAAAGTACACTAAAAATAAATCGATAGTAGAAAAAGAATAAGCTATGAACTGTGTTATAATTGCATTGTTATAATTTGACACCGTGAAATATGATAATTTAATAATAGCTAATTAATAACAATAACTATATAGTTATCTGTCAATAAGATAATATATCAGTCAATTGAAGATATCGCTGAAAATGGGGCGACAAATAGCAATGGCTTCGTGATGGCACAATAGAATACTAACATTTCTCAGAATTAATTCTGGTAATGTAATAATACCTGTTGCTTCGTCACTTAGGAATGTAACATGAAATAGTAATATGCGTTACAAGAGCGGTATGTTGAAGTTTTCATGTTCGAGGAAAAGTTTGAAAAAGCGAAACGTAGTTGAGCTTTTTTAATTTCCGAGAACATGAAAACAAACATACCGCTCGTGTATCGTACATTATTTTGTGCGAAGATCGTTTATTACATACCTGAAAGAGGAATTTCTAATTAGTTGCAATGAAATCTCCATCTTGGTTTTTGTTGAATGACGGCAATTTTGGAAAACAAAAATATCTCTCTTCAACATTGTTGCTATAAAATGTTTTCTGTGTTTACTATATTGCAGCAGGCCGTGATATACGTCTGTCTTTTTTTTTGCCCAGTCTATAAATGCGAACTTAAAACAAACGGTAAGGTTATGTAATGATTTATTTTTCATTTTAATATTTTAACAATATTATTTATATAACATATTGCAGTAATAACATCGGCATCTGGAATCTTGTTGATTTTTTCACTGCTTCCTTAATGTTACTTGCATCACGAATGCAATAACTTTAGTGGAGTAGTAGAGTTTACTTAATTTTTGCAAATATTTAAAAACAATAATTAACATTGCAATTTAGGTGAAATTGCAGTGGTAATTTCCCAATTTATAATTATTACTATATTGAACTTCTGTAAAAATAATATGTTAAAAGCCTAAAGCAGTAAAATCAATATGTCACTTAAGCGGTAAGAAGAGGGAAATTGTTATGTGTGTTAGGTTGGGAATACTGAATGTGGAATTTTAGACTTTCTACTGATTGGTTTTGTGCGGAAACCAAGCAAATAGGCACGATCTCGCACAAAATTAATTATTTTTAAATACTATCTTCCCTGTATGTTTCACAGGACAATTTTAGAAACAGAAATGTTAAGGACTAAAAAGAAATACATCAAAATACACTAACAATAATTAGGCCTACTTTATTTTCTTAATAGGTTCAGAAAAGTTAAGTAAAATTCCAAAATGTAACTTCATTTACTTTATTTGACATTTTGCATTTGTTTCTTCATACGCCATGGCGGTCCAGTAGCTAGACCGCTAGACTCATAATCCTGTGGCCCCGGGTTCGATTCCTGGTGCAACCCCGATTTATGACTTATGTTGGACAAGCACATGTGCTTCCTCCGGAAGCTCCGGTTCCTATGTGGATCCCAACGAATCTCCATCATTGTCTCACCACATCGCGGGTGTAGTGTAGACGAGCCTCCTATGGCGCACCCGGGGTAACAATTCTCTCGGTAAATTTGTCTACACAACTGGCTTCGTATGGGAGAATGACGAATAATCAACTACCCGCCACACGTAAAAAAATACTAGTTTTACAGTTAATTTTATTTTTTATTTGTGTTGTATTTAATATCGAGTTTCACGGATCAAGTTTCATGAGGACGTGGTATAAATAACACAAAATTAAATAACATTATTGATACATTAGGAGGTAAATAATCCAGCATACATTTTAGACCCTTCTCTGAACCTATTAAGAAAATAAAATACTAACTTGTTTGTTCATTTCGATGCAATTTTAATCCCTTACTGTGTTTTCTTTTAAAATTATCCTATGAAACATATGAGGCAGATGGGCTACTATTTACATTTGATTTCCCATTTTTAATCCATATGTACAGTAAACTGTGTTTCAATATAGTCTATAACAATTCAAGATACCGCTGGAAGGAGGTTCAGATATTTAGTAGGTACTTGTTTTTGTCCCTTATTAGGTTCCAACCTGTCTTCGGACTATTGACTGAACAAAAGAAAATAATATTTGCTTCAAAACATCTATAATACAGTGAGAGATACTTTGCTATTGTTTTCATGCCATCCCTACAGAACACCACGACAGTGGCATAATAATAATAATAATAATAATAATAATAATAATAATAATAATAATAATACAGTGAAACCTGCCTTTGCGGTCACTTCATCTAAACGGTCACCTGGCCAAAAGGCCAATTTTCTCTGGAACCAATTCCATTTTCCATAAGATCAATACAAATTCTCTCTTTATTTAGCGGCCACCTCATGCGCCGGCCAGCGGCCGGGGTCTATTTGGATTGGAATCTGACTATAACGGTCACCGTCCAACGAAAATCTTTTCACGGATACTGTCTGACCTATTTTTTCGATGTTAGAGGACAGTAGCTAAGTGTACAACAGTACACCTTCCATATCTTGGGGTTAGTTGGTTACTGTTTTATGACTCTTTTGTCACTTTCCACTTCGACCCTGCACATCCATAAATTCTTACTCGTTTCTAAAGGATTGAAACACGGACGTTTTCTATCGAAAATGTCACAGTATGCTTCAGGTCAGTAGTTAATCATTCGAATTTTTTTTTCTTTCCTCTTCTATCTTCCTCTATTTGGAACAGCTTTTACGAATTTTTCTTCTTTTCATTCAGTTGATTCAGAGGAACTGTGAAGTTAGTTTGAGAGAGAAATCATGTCTAACAATAAATCTAGAGTAGTGTTAAATTTATAAGTTTAGAGGTGAGACGAAAAATAATTAAAGAAAGTGAGAAGGGAACATCTGCTAGAAAAATTGCAGAAATATTCAAATGTGGAAGGACACAAATAAATGATATAATTAAGAATAAAGATGCAATATTAAAAGGATGGGATAAAGATATGCGTGGTGGCCAAAAAAGGAAGAGAGAATCTGTGTTTGGTAATGTGAATGATTTTACAATGTTGACGAAACAGGTTTTTTTTCAGGGCCCTCCCCAGAAAAACGTTAAGTTTTAAGAAAAAAAGAGTGTAAAGGGGGAAGTTGGCAAGACAGAATAACCCTGCTCTTTTGTTGTAATGCTGCAGAAAAAAAGAACCACTTTAATGATAGGGAAATCACTGAAACCGAGATGTTTGAAAAATGTTGATATGGACTTATTGGGGGTGAAGTGGACTGCCAACAATAAAGCTTGGATGACATCATCATTGAGAATTAGCTATGCGATTTCAATTCCAAGATTAAACGACAAAATCGCAATGTGATCCATGAAATTGCCGTTTCTTCCCCCAAATACGACATCACACCTCCAGCCCCTTGATCAAGGTATTATCCAGTCATTTAAACTGAGGTACCGCAAGCGAATTTTGTAAAGGCTAGTTGCAAGAATGGAAAAGGCTGACATTAATATGCACGTTTGTTGTACACGCACAGTACTAAAAAGTCAATGAAATTCAGTATTTTCATGCTGATTCATAAAAAACCGCAACCTTAATCAAGCGGCCACCTGATAAAACGGCCATTTTACAAGGTAACTTCAGATGACCGCTTTAGACAGGTTTCACTGTAATAATAATACTAATAATAATAATAATAATAATAATAATAATAATAATAATAATAATATTGATGAAAATTATGTTAAGGGATGAAATGGATTACATTTCAATTTTCTACATTTTTAAGCTAGAAACTTAATTTTTTGCATATTGTAATCTCTTGTTACAATTTGTATTATTGTCCCCAAGTTTCATGAATGTCATTTTAATTGTTTTTCAATTATTGAGCATTTTTCAAAACCTTTTTACATTTTCAAAGTGTATCTGCTCCTTCAAAATATAAGTTACAGACCCGAAAAAATGTTTACATTATCTTTGAAATGTATATAATTAATATCATAGCCATAATTTAAATCTTGAATGTATGAATGATTGAAAACAAATTATTCCAGTCAGTTTTAAAAATGTATTTTTTATAGTGGCCGAATAGTATAAATTTTTTGAAATTTTCAAATAAGTATTTACTTCATCAAAAAGAGAAAGAGAGAGAGAGAGTGTGTGTATAGTTTTGTTAAGCATACTTTTCAAAATATGGAGTACAAATCTTAACTTCTTTGCATAGGATTTGTTGAATTCTATAGTATTTCAATGTCAGTAAGTACAGTAAAAGTAAATGTGTGGAAAAATGACTTTAAAATGTCGATTTTCAGTCACGAAAACATGTTTGAAATTGCGAAATATAACTAAAGTTTGAATTTTTAGGACGATTTATGTTGATAGCATTTGACCAACATACGAAATGCCACTGATTATTGTTACTATTTTTACAAAAGAACGAAAGTCGAGTTTTTTTTTAATGACAAAATTTCACCCATTTCCTTCCATAATGACAACTTGAATGTATCGTACATAGTACGACTAATTCTTTGATATCATTTTCGTACCGGCCCAAACAGAACACCTCTTTGAATTAATGGTGATGATGATGATGATGATGATAATAATAATAATGAAACAATGTTATTGCTCTTTAAGTAGAGCTCATACAAGCTATTTGAAATTTGCCATTTTCAAAAATGGAGTAGAAATCTTAAATTCTTAGCATGGGATTTGTTGAATCGTATAGTATTTGAATACAGCAAAAGTGTGGAAAAGTGACTTTAAAATGTATATTTTTCGGTACGAAAACCTGTTTTAAATTGCGAAATATAACTAAAGCATGAATTTTGACGATGTTTATGTTGATAACATTTGGCCAACATATGAAATGTGACTGATTATTGTTATTATTTTTACAAAAGAACGAAAATCGAGTTTTTTTAATGATAAAAATTTCACCTATTTCCTTCCATAATGATAACTTGAATGTATCGTACATAGTACGGCTAATTCTTTGCTAGTATTTTCGTACCGGCCTAAACAGAACACCTCTTTGAATTAATAATAATAATAATAATAATAATAATAATAATAATAATAATAATAATAATAATAAAACAATGTTATTGCTCTTTAAGTAGAGCTCATACAAGCTATTTGAAATTCGCCGGAAGTTTTGACAAATATCTAGCGATTGTTTTCGTGCCGGCCGGCCCACAGACTGGGCATCTCGATATGTATAATAGCAAATTGACCGAAGTGATGCGGACGGCGTAACCGAGTAGCAATATGCAATTTACATGCGGTTAGTGTAAGTGGTGCCTAACACTAAGGGCTGGCGACTACAGATTCCTGTGTTGTTGGCTGCCGCCGGGGCAGCAGCGAGCCGGCTCTGGGGTGCGCGGGAGGGGTGTGCACCCTGCTGCTACTTGCTCCTCGCACAATCAATACGTTGCTTGGTTAGAGCCTTGTGAGTTGGGTGCATGAGCGCCCTCCCCCCCTCCCCTTGCCGCCCGGCTACAAATCTCGTCTCTGTCATGTGCCTGCCTGCCTACCTACTTACCGCACTCATAGCCCGTCCTCTTCTTTCACGCATTGCACACACACAGTTTTACGTATTTTGTATTCATCAGTCCGTTGGAGATAGCTGCAAAGTCACAGCCCGATCACTTCAAGTGGTGACATTCTGATACTCAGTGAAAGGTTCACTGCCTTCAATTGTCATTTATTCGACTTTGCAAACCTCACTGGTAATGCTGCCTTTGTTGCTGCCATTACCACTGCTACTGCTACTACTATTAGACCTACTTCTGCTACTATTGTCACTACTACTGTCATTGACACTACTACGTCCGCCTCTGTCATTTCGGGTACTACCTATACTACTGTCATTGCCACCAATACTGCGTCTGCTATTACTGCCCTTACCACTACTATTATTACTACTACTACTATTATTACTACTACTACTACTATTATTACTACTACTACTACTATTGTCACTACTACTGTCATTGCTATTACTACGTCTGCTTCTATCGTCACTACTACGTTCGCTACTGTCACTACTACGTGTACTACTGTCATTGTCACTACTGTCTGCTATTACTGTCCTACTACTACTGCTGCTACTACTATACTACTACTACTACGTCTGCTTCTATCGTCACTACTACGTCCGCTACTGTCACTACTACGTATACTACTGTCATTGTCACTACTATCTGCTATTACTGTCCTACTACTACTACTACTACTACTATTGTCACTACTACTGTCATTGCTATTACTACGTCTGCTTCTGTCGTCACTACTACGTCCGCTACTGTCACTACTACGTATACTACTGTCATTGTCACTACTGTCTGCTATTACTGTCCTACTACTACTACTGCTACTACTACTACTACTACTACTACTACTACTACTACTACGTCTGCTTCTATCGTCACTACTACGTCCGCTACTGTCACTACTACGTATACTACTGTCTGCTATTACTGTCCTTCTACTACTACTGCTACTACTACTACTACTACTACTACGTCTGCTTCTATTGTCACTACTACGTCCGCTACTGTCACTACTACGTATACTACTGTCATTGTCACTACTGTCTGCTATTACTGTCCTTCTACTATTACTGCTGCTACTACTACTACTACTACTACTACGTCTGCTTCTATCGTCACTACTACGTCCGCTACTGTCACTACTACGTATACTACTGTCATTGTCACTACTGTCTGCTATTACTGTCCTACTACTACTGCTGCTACTACTACTACTACTACTACTACTACGTCTGCTTCTATCGTCACTACTACGTCCGCTACTGTCACTACTACGTATACTACTGTCATTGTCACTACTGTCTGCTATTACTGTCCTACTACTACTGCTGCTACTACTACTACTAATACGTGTTATTACTGCCCTTAATACTACGTCTGCTGTAGTAGCAGTAACATTCTTCTACTAGTGTCACTACCACTAGTCAATGCTGCTGCTACCACAACTATTTCCATTGCAACTACTACTACTACGTCTGCCATTACTGCCTTTACTACTATGTCTGATACTATTATCCTTACTATTGCTACTATTGTCTGCTACTATTGTCTTCATTACTGCTGCTACTGTCCACACCTGTAGAGTAACGGTTAGCGCGTCTGGCCGCGAAACCAGGTAGCCCGGGTCTATCCTGACTATTGCTACTACTATGTCTGCTACTATTGTCCTTATTACTACTGCTAATACTACTATTATTACTGCTGTCTACTTCTACTGCTCATACCACTACTACTACGGTCCTTAATACTACTGCTACGTCTGCTACTGTTGCTCTTTCGACTACTACTACCACTACTACTACTGCTATTGCTACCCTTACCAGGAAACAATACATCATTGGCTTATGTCTTTAATATTCAAACATAACAGGATCGCCAACATCTATTCACTGACGAGCTTAACAGTAGTGGCTAATACGGCTACTTTGTCTCCGACTAAAATTCTAAATCGCCTATACAAAAATACGAATATATACTACAGTAATAATAATAATAATAATAATAATAATAATAATAATAATAATAATAATAATAATAATATCTTTTTTATAAAACCGGCAAGTTCTTTCAATAAGTTAGTGTTCATAATATCTGTTTAAAATTGTTCGAACCCGAACCCGGGTCCTTGGTTATATGTACCAAGTGCTCTAACCACTGAGCTACGCCGAAGCTCAATCCACAGCAACGAATCGAATCCCTCTCCTCTAGTGTTTTTCCCTTTGTGGCCTGACTCCAAGTTCGACATATATGTTGACATATATTGTCAGCTGCCATTATACAAGGAGCGCACTCAATGAGATGTATACTAATGATGTTTTATCATTGTATTAAAGTTAAGAAATGCTGCCCTATAAAATTTAAGAAAAATTATTTTTCATGAACCATCCACACTAGAAGGTTAAATTCCACATATTCCGTGGATTTAATTATGATACATAACAAAACTATGTAGATTGTGGATGTTTCGTTAAAAATACTTTTTTCAGTGTTCTAAACGTTAAAACGTTGCTCGGGTGACCTATTAAATTAATTGGTAGGTTTAGGATTCACAGAACAGGAAACTGATCATAAATTAAATATAATTTCTCTCCCTTTCGTTTGAGCTAACGTTCAATTTCCCGTGATAAAAACTTGTAGAGTTATTTCAAAATAACCGAAGAAATGTACGCTGAATTGCCTAATATTTTTCCATTTTTAAAAGACTGTGACGATTTGAAAAATGATTCAATTAATAAAGAAAGAAATTAGGCTACTTACCTCATATTTTATTCTGTAGAATATACTAAAAATAACAACGAGAATAAAAATGGTGCATTCAGTTTTCTCCGAAAAGGGTTCGATTCGAAGTGGAATGTCTCTTTATCGAGAACTCGCCCTTACTCCAAAATGTAAAAAAAAATAATAATAATAATAATTATTGGGAAGGACGGCGACTACATTTAAAAGTGATTAAGTCTTAAATGGGGATATGCAGAACACGTAATTTGACGGGAATCAACAGATGGGTGCACCGACTAACAGCTTGGAGCACAAGGACTTGCCACAGAAGAGTAGGAAGAGAGAACCAGCTGGCCAGACGAAGGAAGAGGAAGGCGAAGCAGAGGGCAGTATGGAAGACTCTAGTCAGGAAAGAAATAGAGATGTTACAGTGAACTTCACCGGAGAAATTGACCAGGACTACCTATTTAATTTCGCTTTCCCCCCCCCCCCAAAAAAAAAGATATATTTCCGCTTAATCGACGTAAATAATTTGAAAATCGTTATAACTGGCTAATTGTAATTCTAAATCTTGAACGAGTGTTGTGGCTGCATTTATATTGTGTTTTTACTTGGATTAGACGCAAATCAATATGCAAAACATACATAGATTGGACGCACATATTTCAAAACATTACATTACCCTAGAGCAGGAAATCCCAAGCTTTCAAGTGTCACAGACCCCTTGAAGTTCACACTTCATTTTGGTGGACTCCCTAAATGTTTTGTATAATTTAGGCCGGGTAAATATGTTCTATAGTCCGGATCAGCTTACTTCATACCCTAAGGGTGAAACCTAACCATTTTTCCCCCCCATTGCTACACATGTTAGTGGATTATGGTGATTTTCTAGTTTGAAGGTTGAGTTTTCTTTTGCCAACATCGTTTCAAATTTCGGCACTGAGAAATACTACAACTGGTAGTGATTTTCTAACTTATGTTGGCAGCAGTAACAACCGTTGAGAGTAGTGACATTTTATAAAATTAAAATTGTTCTAGATTTCTGAGCCGATTACTGGAAGCTAGTAAATTTGAACACACTAATAATTAATTAATATCAATATTAATATTAATACATAACAGTTATTTTATGTGTTGCGTTGCGTTTTGGTTACAATTCAAGATTATAGACGAATAATTGTAACTAAATATAACATACAGCGTGATACATGCACTTGGGTGATTGATAGAAATTAAATTTCTCATTTTAAATAATTTCTTTCGTGTTTAAATTGTTATTACAATAATACCAAAGAGAGGAAATAGCATGGAAATGACCCCTGGAACCGCTGTAAGGCGCTCAAGCTCTCTTCAGCTCTAAAGCGAGCGCTTGCGCCTATGGGCATCAATTGACACGACTGCTCTACTGAACAATGCAGCTGCACACTTTCCTTTTACTCTCGCCGCGACTGCAACAGTGCGATAACAAAACAATAGGCTATCCGACTTCCATAAGGTGTTCAAGAACAAACTTCAGAAAATATTTACCAACAAGCGTTTTAAAAACAAATTTCACTGTAAAATGAAAAAGAGAGAGAAAGAGAAAATGCCGCTCCCCTGGAAATTGCCGCCCTAGGCAGCTGCCTAAGTATAGTGAGAGTCACATAATAACAGTTCCTAAACAGCAAATATTGCCGTCTTGTCAGTGTTGCCAACTGTTACCAGATATCACACGATCCTACGTACTGAATGACTTATTTACTTACCGTACTTTATGTTGGAAGTTTATTCTAAATAATTCAATAATTTGTAACATATTTTCGTTATACGGGAAAGGGATTAACATGTCAAGTATTTTGTCTGGCAATACGAAATTCATTGGTTTGACTAAACAATTGACTCACGAGACCTAACCTAGAAATGTATTTTGTTTGACCACATGAAATTATTAGTACTAACTCCGAAAACTTACCTTACTATAGTCTTGATTAGAACCACAACGCAACACATAAAATAAATATTACTTACTTACTGGCTTTTAAGGAACCCGGAGGTTCATTGCCGCCCTCACATAAGCCCGCCATTGGTCCCTATCCTGAGCAAGATTAATCCAGTCTCTATCATCATATCCCACCTCCCTCAAATCCATTTTAATATTATCTTCCCATCTACGTTTCGGCCTCCCAAAGATCTTTTTCTCTGCGACCTCCCAACTAATACTCTATATGCATTTCTGGATTCGCCCATACGTGCTACATGCCCTGCCCATCTCAAACGTCTGGATTTAATGTTCCTAATTATGTCAGGTGAAGAATACAATGCGTGCAGTTCTGTGTTGTGTAACTTTCTCCATTATCCTGTAACTTCATCCCTCTTAGCCCCAAATATTTTCCTAAGCACCTTATTCTCAAACACCCTTACCAATGTTCCTCTCTGAAAGTGAGAGTCCAAGTTTCACAACCATATAGAACAACCGGTAATATAACTGTTTTATAAATTCTAACTTTGAGATTTTTTGACAACAGACTGGACGATAAAAGCTTCTCAATCGAATAATAACAGGCATTTCCCATATTTATTCTGTGTTTAATTTCCTCCCCAGTATCATTTATAGACCTATTTGTTACTGTTGCTCCCAGGTATTTGAATTTTTCCACCTCTTCAAAGGATAAATTTCCAGTTTTTATGTTTCCATTTATCATAATATTCTCGTCACGAGACATAGGCCTAAGCATATACTTTGTGTTTTCGGGATTTAGTTCCAAACCTATTTCTTTACTTGCTTTACTGTTATGTATTAATATTATTCAAATTTTCATCTAGTTCTTCTTCTTTGTGATTGATCCCTCTAACATTCCAGGTAGCGTATGTGAACATATTTTGTTTTTTCCAATTTCGTTTAACCGTTGATTTGCTCTGGGTTGTCATCAAATTATCTGTCCTTATACTGCTTGTTTGACGCTTGAAAGTAATGTAATTTTCCCTAAGATAGGTTACTAGCCTTATCGTTAGGTAGTCCAGTAGTGGGGCTGCCACTTTTAGCCTCTGGACAGGCTTGTAATGCAGCATTTTCTCTGCATTTGATGAAACAGTTATACCTCGGTCGCCATTTCTTCGTTGGTAGAAACAGGGTGGACCACGGGAAGGTGAGGATGGCATTTGGATAGGAGAGGCTGTATGTTTCGCGTCACTATCCCTTCTATGCCGATGATCAAGTCATAATTTACAATTCAGAGGATAATTTGCAAAGAGGATTATATACATTAAATAAAATATTAAAAGATTTTGGGATGGAAATTTCAGCACAATAATCAAAAGTAATGGCATTTTAGTCAAAAGTAAGATAATACACAATAACCAATGCCTCGAACAAGTACAAAATTTCAATTATCTACACAATAACCAATGCCTCGAACAAGTGCAACATTTCAGTTATCTGGGTTGTAAAATATCTTATCAAAATGAAAAAGATATGAACAAGAAAATTACCAAATTTACACAAATTCTAGAAATAATAAACAATACATTAAAAGCTAAATTAGTACAAAAATCTACAAGAATAAAAATATATAATACACTAGCATTACCCTCCCTTTTATACGGAAGCGAGATTTGGACATTGAAGAAAAATGACATGAACAGAATCAAAGCAACGGAAATGAAATTTTTCAGGAGGACAGCAGGATATACTCTTTTAGACCGAAAAAGGAATGAAGAAATTTTAGAACAATTAGAAGTAGAGTCAGTAGAAGAAAAAATCAGCAGATACAAATTCAATTGGCTAGATCATGTAAGAAGAATGAAAAATTCAAGAATCCCAAAAATTATGATGCAGTATAAACCTAGAGGACATCGTCGACCAGGAAGACCTTTTAAAGGACCTCTAGATGGGGCCGAAACAGGTCTACAGAGGCCTAATTCGTGAAGGATGATGATGATGATTATTATTATTCAAATTTTACTAGCTTCTACTAACCGGCTCAGAAATCTAGTACAATTTTAATTTTATGGAACTCCAGTACCGACAAATATTGTCGATATTTGTCTTAGCTGCCAACATACCGTTACAAAATCACTACCATTTGTAGTATTTGTCAGTATCGAAATTCGAAACGAAGTTGGCAAAAGAAAATTCAACCTGCAAACTAGAAAATCACCACAATCCACTAGCATATGTAGTATTGGCGGGAAAAATTGTTAGGTTTCACCCTTAGGGTATGAAGTAAGCTGACCCGGACTACACTCACACCCATTCGTAATTCTATGTGAAGATATGCAGCGTAGTAAAGCTATGGGGCGATTGTAAATTGCACTGGAAAATAGTAAACTGCACTGCAAAGAAACCGGATGGTTAATCACTACCATGTAAACTGCATTGGATGACCGAGGAGTAGAAGATGCAAACTGCACTGAAGCTATGAGTTGATATTTGTTGCATAGACTGTACTAACACTTCAGTTTATTATGCCGATTATGAAACACTTGTTCAACACTAATACTGTACTGTACCTCTTCAGTTTATTATGCGTGTCGATTATTATCAAACACTTGTTCAACATTAATACTGAATAGTAAACAGTTGGCAGAAAAATTTAGCACAATAATTGAAAGTTCCACCAAGATACACTGAAAAACAGTTTAATAAAAGTACCAAATCTATATGACAACTAAATACAGTATAATAACACCGCTATCTTTGTCATTGTGCAGCACAAACTCTTTTCCTTTATTAGTTACAACGCGCTTTGAAAGAATTACATCGCGAGTTTCATTTCGATTGCTCGGTAATTTCGGATACATATTCCTGCGTGCATTATACATTTTTCTTTTTATTCGATTTAAATTATTATTGTTAAGAGAATTATTACTCTGGAAAGAAAGTTCTCTTGTCCGAATCACTTTGCTCGGCCGCGAAGATATATCGTCCGTTGCTTTACGTTTTGCAATAGCACTCACAATTTGGCGTTCTGACTTATTCACTTCTTTATCATGGTTATGAACTAACTCAAATCTAACAATGTTATTGTTTCCTATCGTATATATTTTCGCATTACACTTTCGGAGTATACATCTCCACTTCACTTCACCAGATTTAAGTTCACTGTTTTGTAAAATTTAAAATCGTCAATAATGTAATGAGTAACTCTCTTCCTCTTTCACTAGTAGCAAGAATAGCAACAGACATTCCGTTAGAGAACACGTAACTGAAATGACTGGAGTCTGTTCAAAAACAAACATCAGTTTCAATACGCAGCAAAAGTCTACGTCATGAAGGAGTCAGTTCATGAAGACAAACCGTATCAAATTCAAGCAAGGCAATGTATCAATTGGCGAGAGTGTACAGACCGGACAAAATTGTTGGGCAAAACTTAATAAAATGAGAAGTGCAATTTACAACATCCAGTGCAATTTACCACATTCAAAATCAGTACAGTTTACATACAGAAAGTTTCAATTCCAGTGCAATTTACCACCGCCCAAGCTGTGACCTGTCGATTAGGAAACTTGGAAATTAGAGGAAGAGTAGGCATACTAAGTGAAGAAGAAAGATAGGCTAGTAGAATGAAGAGGATGATAAAGAGGGGAATGAAGAGTGAATAGGAGAAGATGTCTCTAGTGCGAAGTATAGGTCCGATTAGTGACGCGAGACTGTAACGTCTGCAATTCATATCTGACGGAATATTAATGCATTTGTGCTACAGTAATTAAGGAATCCGTGCTAACAGCTACTTCAAGTTTCTATTTCCGTGTTTGAGAGGAGATGCACGCCTCGCGAATCGTATAATTGCAGGCGTTTCAATCACCGTGGCAACATAGAGTAGAATTTTAACCTCTAATAATAAGAATAATGAATTAATAAATAATAATTAGTTTATACATCTTATTGGTTACTAGCCGTACCCGTGCACTCCGCTGCACCTGTTAGAAATAAATATAAAGTAATTACACAATTAAAATAGGACGTTTGATCCAGGGAACATTCGTGTTTGATAGAAGGATAAATAGTTTAATATGTTAAATTGCATTTAAATAATTAAAATGCGATCATTTTGGTCCAGAGACCACTCATTTGGTGCAATGACAATTTCCTTTAACATGTTTCTTAATTGTTATTACATGTAACCATAGTTTAATGAAGATTGACATATCATTTAGTAATTAATTAGCTTCCGATATTACTTCATACAAACACAGAAATATTCTCTGTAGGCTATGTTTAATAGCTTTCGTTTGATGTTGTCCAAGGCCCCTTATAGATGAAGTCACTTGTTTTTATTTCATTACAACGCCTTAGATGGCGTTGTTATCTTAATTTTAAAACCGTTTTATCTCATTAAATATCAGTCCTATCAAAATTTTGTATAGAATAAAACTTATCGGAAATCATTTTTAAAGAAACCTTTGTTATGTAACATTTTTCAAGAAAATTAATAATAAGGGAGATATTTCAATTTATTTAATTCAACCCCCCTTATAACCCCCTTTTAAATAAGGTATTTTGAATGCTATATATCCTAAAATCTAAGTTACAACGAACTTAATTTATATTCCAATTTTCATATAAATCGGTTCAGCCGTTATCGCATGAAAAGGTAACAAACATACAGACAGACATACAAACAAAAATTTCAAAAAAGCTATTTTCGGTTTCAGGATGGTTAAATATACATGTTAGGACCAATTATTTTTGGAAAAGCGAAAATTACCAGAAAAATGTCGGCTACAGATTTATTATTAGTATAGATTTTAGAACGCGACTGCTATGGTTATCTAGCGCCTGAGTGGAATGAAGGTGATAATACCGGCGAAATGAGTCCAGCGCCGAAAGTTACTCATCATTTGCTCTTATAGGGTTGAGGGTAATCCCTGGGGAAAAAAAACCTCATCCAGGTAACTTGCCCCAACCAGGATTTGAATCCGGGTCCGCTGTTTCACGGCCAGGCATGCTAAGCGTTACTCCACAACGGTAATGAAAGCTGGTCCACAGTAAACCAGGAACGGAAACGAAAACGAGAACGGAAAAAATTGTCTTAATGTATTTAAATATGAGAATTCACAATTAACGAGATTGTCTTATTCATCACACTGATCCTGTCATCTCTGTTCCATTGGAGCATTGGTTCCCAAAGTGGGGGTCGCGGGATGATTTATAAAATAAGTCAAGAAGTTTCTTAGTAACATACATTAATTTTGTACGTATTTAGAAATATAAACATAAACAACGTTGAACAAAAGAGTAAAGGATGTTTCAGTAGTTATAAAGTATAATAGTACATTATGCAACGAGCCTATAATGGTAGTAATTAAGACGCGAGTTTCATAATTTTCATACGAGCGTCTTAATTACCATTATAGTCAAGATTCATAGGACTTTTTATGCTCGACCATATTTCTAACTTGAAATTATTCATAAGTATTCATGTTATTTTTATCTGACTGAGGAGCGGAACTGACCTTGTTCAATAACTCGTAAATTGTGAGATGTGCGCAGACGCGAAAGTATTGATTTTTTCCGAGAAACAAATGTCGACATTGACCTTGATATAATCTAGAGAGTAAAATAAACATTAATCTTGATATAACCTTGAAATTGAATTAGACATTGAAAAACGAGATGACAAATTGAATTTATTTGAATATATTTACAATTAACGCTAATTATTATAGTAACAGAACTAGTTGTCTTTCGATTGCATATCCGAGAATAATCGATACTTGCGCTTTCATATTGCTACAATGGCATTTTCTGATTGGTGGAACACCTGAACTTTAATGAATATGTGTACTTTAATGAGGTCCATTAAAGGGCTGCTACCAGGTTTATAATTACTACATTTCGGCATGGTTGAGCATAAAATAATTAATGAGATTAATGGACCCGTTCCTCAGAAAGCACTTCTCAAATCAGGACTCAGTATTCCATTATACTCACAGTGATATTATTTTAAAGTTCAAGGTAATTTCTCACTTTTGTTTTGTGGTGATCATAGACGAGAAACTTATTTTGCATAAATACGAGGTTGCAAATATTAAAAAAAAAAGAATTACGTATTTTTGCAAGTTTGAGGTATTCTTACATTCTTTTGATCCAAAAGTGATCTACGCCCTGCGAAAAAAATCTAATGTAAACATTCCATCACTAGGCACATATCTATTTTAAATGAACCTCCATTCTCAGATTTTGTCATCTTTTGTGCAACGACTCTGTATCAAATACTAGGTTATTTAGCGTCAGTATAATTGGTAACAGAGAGATGGTATTTTGCGAAAGAGGGTGGATCTGGGTAAATTTGGTATAGTGCGTTAATTTGGGTATGTGACAGTTTATTGAATAAAACTTTACTCAGTGTTCAAAGATATGCCAATTTAATGTATATTGTCTATTTCACAATTTGCCTGTCATGGAGTGTTAAAAGTTTGTATTGATCACACCGATACTGCCTGGTAAAATAAAAACTGTTTTTGGGTTACTAGTCTGTGAAATGACCCATCACGTTCAAAGCAATATTGTTGAGAAACAAGGTGTGACACAGTAACCAAATTCATGTTTGTGCACATTTCACATGTTTAGAACATGTTTGTAATACATTTAGTAACATCATTAATATCTTGTTAGTAAATTACGATTTACAAACGTGAGATAATTTGGGTATAAGTTATATTTTATTGAATAAAACTTTACGTAATCTTCAAACAGATGCCAATTTAATATATATTGTTTATTGCACAATTGCCTATTAAGGAGTATTAAAAATGTGTGTTGATCACACTGATACTGCCTAGTAAAAAAAAAAACTAATTTTTATTTACCAGTCTATGAAGCAACACGTCACATTCAAAGCAAAATTGTTGGGAAACCACTGTAATGCAGTAACCAAATTAATATACAGGACGATTCACGAGGAAAGGTAAAACATTCAGGATACGATATCTTAGGCCATTTTGAGTAAAAAAGTTCATATGAACATAGGTCCGTTTTCGAACGATGGCGAAACTAGATGCATTTTTTTGGTAAAACGTTAAAACGTCTCGCCCCAATGTGAATCAAATGTTACCATATGCTGCTGACGTGAGACGAGGCTTGAGACAAGGTCAAGGTCGCAATGAATGACGTAACATTGGAATCTGCATTGTGAATGTTGTAGATAAGAGGAAGAAACCGGGTGGTGGGGCATTACAAATGTCCAATCGCCTGCCCTTGTCTGATGTAATGACACAGAATCCGCAGATAACACAAATAGCCTATACTATCATCAATTCACTGCAGTCCAGTCAGCTACCTACAATACAGTAATTATACAGGTACAGTTATCGGAAGTGTTGAGTTGTTTTTTTCAAGATGCCTTATAAATTTTCGACTACAGAATACGCCGATATTGTGTATGTTTATGGTTTGTGCGATGGAAGTTCTTTGCGTGCCGTCGCTGAATATTAACGACGGTTTCCAAACAGAAGGATACATATCGAAGAGTACTTAATGTCTATGGGGTTGGATGAAAGATTTGGTATAGCAAAGGAAGGGGGAAACGAGAGAGGCGCTAATCGACCGTATTTTGGATGCGGCATAGAGAACAGTTATGTGCAACTCTCCCGCGCGATGAGCGCGATTCACGCCCGAGCGTAACAGTGCATTGAAGCAGATGCAGGTACCTTTGAAAATGTGCGAAAACATCGACCCCCGACGTCTAGAATATTAGGTATGTATGCATACATGAGTGTAAACTTTAAATTTGTCCGTTATATGTCTCTAAATGCGAGTTAGTAAAATTGAATCTTAGAAGGTTTTGTGAAATCAAAGAGCCATATCTCCGTAACCGTTCGAAAACGGACCTATATTCATATGAACTTTTTGACTCAGAATGACTTCAGAATTTACATTCTAAATGTTTTGCCTTTCCTCGTGAATCACTCTGTATGTGTACATTTTACATGTTTAGATCATGTTTTTAGTAAATTCAGTAATATGTGATGAATAGTTTGTTAGTAAATTACAAATGGGGTAATTTGGGTATGATTTCAAGTTAATGGGCAACTACTTGTTTTTGTTCCAGATCATGCCATGTACACATATTATGGATTGGTGAAAGACAAGTATTCGAATTATTATCTGTCCCAGATTTTAATGGGGGATATTTTGAATTTACAAAATACGCCTTATCAAGAACTCAAGTATTAGCTGACATTTTTTTATCTTTATCGGCCTAATTAAAAATTTTAAATGCCCATCTAACCTGTACATTCTGTTGTAGGATAATTACATACAACAACCTATGGTTGAGGTAATTTGGTTTCATAAGAACTTAAAAGCAGTTTTACTTCAGTAATACACATTATACCCAATTTTCCCCATCCATGGGGTAAATTGAGTATTAGTTAAGCTTATTGCCTGACATTCTCATTACGGTCGGGAAATAAACACAACTATCTAATCAGCCCAAACGGGAGTCGAACCCATTTCCGAGCTAAGCTGGAGACAAACGTGGTACCTCTGGGCTACGAAGGTGACTTCTCAGATTTTGACCATAAAATTACCACTTCAGCAATCGTCGGGGATTACCTCGTTGTCTCTGAACAAGCCCTGTTCATTGAAAAGGGGCGTTTCTTACAATAAAAATTGTCAAGCTGGAACCCTGCGTCAGTGTGTGGCGTGAAACGCGATTGGATTGCACTGAATTGTTGATGAGCAGCAAATAAACAGACTCCGCCATCGCGATGGTGGCTGATCCTGCCTGATTGGCACTGGCAGTTGATATTTTAAAACGGGGAGAGCCGCGCCCCCAAGCGAGATTACTGGAATGTTAGCTAAATATGAGAACAACAGGGAAAAGCTTTTGGGTAATTAGAAAACCCTGAGCCTTCGGATTCAAGTGCCGAACGAGTGAAGTAAATAGCGTCGTGAATCTCACGCATCTAACCGGAGAGGTAAATACTACCGTAGTTTATTGTACAGGGACATCATTTTATTTTTACTAACATTTTTAATATTAACCTGGCTATACCTTTAGAGAACCGGAAACACCGTTCGCTACCCCCTTCCACGACTTTAGTTCGATGATACTGGAGTAAAACACAAACAAATCACTTCACTAGGTATAGGAGGGTAGAAAAGTGGTTCATCCATTTACGTGAACTAGGAAATATCGCGATTTTGAATTCGATAATTTTCATTAGATTTTTGTTTAATCAAAACACAGTACTGTATTAACAATAAACACTTTACTCACGAACTGAGCTGTCCATGCGGACGTATTCATTATGCAGTGTATATTATACTGTCTACAGCACATTAGCGTACAATATAGAGAATGAAGTTAAATTGAAAAATAATCATGATATGGATATTTAAACACATTTTTCAAAATGGTGGCCGTTCATTTCGATACAGGCTTCAGTTCTTTTGTGCATATTATCGCACTATAGACTATTGCATCTATTTCCAATTACCAGTTTCGTCCTTCGTACTAGTAACTCATGTGAAATAATTCTGTACCTGCTCTGTAAAAGAGTACCTTACGTTCTGTAAATTCAATCTTCACTTCTGCCCTACCAGCACAGATAAAATTACTCAGACATACTATTTACTGTCCGTCCATGTGGTTATGCCGCAGGATCGTAGAAAGGTGGGAAATCACGTGACAATTAATTACTTAACGAGGCCCTTTTATTTAAGTTATTTTAAACAGTTGTATAATATTACGTAAACGTCCAATTCCTAATAGAAATTAATGTTTTCAGAAAAGAGCTAAGACAGCCCAGCTCTTACAGAGGGGCGAGCAGAAGCAGGTGGGGGAAATCGGGATGCGACGTAGGCAAACGGACAGTACCTATGCGAAAATATGATTCAATATTGAAAGCTCTTTCGTCACTGGAAAACGCGAACATATTTCTGGAACGTACTATACTCACTAACTCAGTAGTGTTTACATGCGGCCTTGGTTCTTTATGGAGGAAGTTGGAACTTCATTAGTAGAAGGAGTGGGAGTGAAGTACATTCAAAAACTCAGGTACAATAAAAATTGAAGTAAAAATAAAATGATGTCCCTGTATTATGCACGGACAAACGAAAGCGATTGTGTGGTATTTTAAATGCGTACGCTAATGTTATTATTCGAGCTTCACTAGGTTGGAAGAGACAGATTTTGCGTAACTAACGCAACTCCACTTTATATACTAGTAATTTAATTATGACCTATTTATAGGAACATGTTATAAGCCTGTGTAGTAGAGGTGGGAAAAGATAACATAACAGTTATTTTGGAACAGTTCCTTGCTTGCAACTGCTCCAGAAAGTAACAGCACCTTGAAATACTACGTTCCAAAATAACAGTGTTGTTCTGGGCTGGTACAAAATACTTGCTGTTACAAAATATTCGTTTTACTTTGAAACTACGTTATGGCAACGCCTGTTCCACAGAACTGAACATCTTTGTCAGTATTGGAAACGGATGTGGGAATCCTTTCTTCACACAGAAAGAAATGTTAGAAACTGAAGTAAAAAAAATAGTAATGATACGTTGTGCATTCTTAAAAAAATGTACAAATTATCTTGAAACTGATGTTACTGAGTATAGTATTCTATCGAACAATTATTAATATAATGCCTGCATTACAGTTTAGTAACTGCTGTCAAAAAATCTAAAAGTTAGAACTTATAAAACAGTTATATTACCGGTTGTTCTTTATGGTTGTGAAACTTGGACTGTCACTTTGAGAGAGGAACATAGGTTAAGGGTGTTTGAGAATAAGGTGCTTAGGAAAATATTTGGGGCTAAGAGGGTTGAAGTTACAGGAGAATGGAGAAAGTTACACAACACAGAACTGCACACATTGTATTCTTCACCTGACATAATTAGGAACATTAAACCCAGACGTTTGAGATGGCAGGACATGTAGCACGTATGGGCGAATCAAGAAATGCATATAGAGTGTTAATTGGGAGGCCGGAGGGAAAAAGACCTTTAGGGAGGCCGAGACATAGATGGGAAGATAATATAAAAATGGATTTGAGGGATGTGGGATACGATGGTAGAGACTGGATTAATCTTGCTCAGGATAGGGACCAATGGCGGGCTTATGTGAGGGCGGCAATGAACCTCCGGGTTCCTTAAAAGCCAGTAAGTAAGTACGTAAGTAAGTAAGTAAGTAACTGCATTGTGAATTTTATCGAGATGAAAATGTATAAGTTAATTTTATTTACAATCGTTTTCTATTTATAGTATCATTACCAATTCTTGAAATTGTACTTAATCCTGTTCAAACATGTTTTCATTGTAACCTCAATGAGAAAACAGAAAATGTTGAAAATTTTCTGCTTTAGAAAATACAAAGTTTGAAAATTCTTCTGTTTCATTACAATGAGGTTATTGCTCTTCACTGTATGTTTCAAGATATCACTGTGCACATGTGGAGTTATACAGGGACATCATTTTATTTTTACTTCAATTTTTATTGTATCTGAGTTTTTGAATGTACTTCACTCCCACCCCTTCTACTAAGGAAGTTCCAACTCCACACAGAACCAAGACCGCAGATAGTAAGCAGTACTGAGTTACTGAGTATAGTACGTTCCAGAAATATGTTCGCGTTTTCCATTGACGAAAGAGCTTTCAATATTGAATCATATTTTCGCACAGTACTGTCCGTTTGCCTACGTCGCATCCCGATTTCCCCCACCTGCTTCTGCTCGCCCCTCTGTAAAAGCTCGGCTGTCTTAGCTCTTTTCTGAAAACATTAATTTCTCTTAGGAATTGGACGTTTACGTAATATTATACAGCTGTTTAATTTAACTTACATAAAAGGGCCTCGTTAAGTAATTAACTGTCACGTGATTTTCTCCCTTTCTACAATCCTGCGGCATAACCACTTGGACGGACAGTAGATAGCATGTCTGAGTAATTTTATATTTTCGGGTCGGGCAGAAGTGAAGATTGAATTCACAGTACGTAGAGTAGGTACAGAATTATTTCAACATGAGTTACTAGTACGAAGGACGAAACTAACAATTGGAATTAGCTGCAATAGTCTATAGTGCGATAATATGCACAAAAGAACTGAAGCCTGTATCGAAATGAACGGCCACCATTTTCAAAATTGTGTTTAAATATTCATATTATGATTATTTTTCAATTTAACTTCTTTCTCTATATTGTACGCTAATGTGCTGTAGACAGTATAATATACACTGCATAATGAATACGTTCGCATGGATAACTCACTTCGTGAGTAAAAACACTTATTCTTAATACAGTACTGTACTTTGATTAAAGAAAAACCTAATTAAAATTACCAAACTCAAAATCGCGATATTTCCTAGTTTACGTAAATGGATGAACTACTTTTCTTCCATCCTATACCTAGTAGAGTGATTTGTGTTTTACGCCAGTATCATCGAACTCCAGTCTTGGAGGGGGGAGCAAGCGGTGTTTCCGGTTGTCTAAAGGTATAGACAGGTTAATATTAAAAATGTTAGTAAAAATAAAATGATGTCCCTGTATATAGTACTGTTATTTGGAAGCTAGTATTTTCTAGAAACTG
Source organism: Periplaneta americana (assembly GCF_040183065.1). Lineage (NCBI taxonomy): Eukaryota > Metazoa > Arthropoda > Insecta > Blattodea > Blattidae > Periplaneta > Periplaneta americana. The sequence continues at coordinate 165,185,756 of NC_091120.1, read as the reverse complement.
GAACAGTTGGAACTGTTACGAGAAAATGACAACTTTTCCCATCTCTACTATATAGACACCTGAAGCTTAGCCAATACTCTTTGAAGTTAACCGAGTACGGAGTTCGTGCAATGAGCGAAATGACTCGACAGTCTTGGACCCCGTGGTATGTGGTCATTATTTGCTGTTGGTAGTGCTATATACCGCGGGCTCTCCCCTGGTGCTCCTAGTGCTCGTGAGACCTGGGGTTCAGGGACCGAGGTGATGCCCACGCGGAAAAGTATTGTCCGCGCAACTTATCCATTAGGGTGGAGTGTATCTATACATGAAATTGTTTTTTATCTGTTTTCTAAATTTAATAGTTGCAAAAATCTATATTTTCATTTAACTTAGAAATGTGACAAATATGGAGTTTCTGTATTTAATTTTTGAGGTCCCCAAGGGCTTTGAAGTTTCTTAAAATTATAATTTTTTGCCTCTTTGTATATTTGTTCTGTTATTTTGTTTTTCATTACATAGCTAATAGGCCTAAATTGCTGTAAAATCAGATATTTAAACTTTATTTGGAAGACTCTAAATTGGGGTTGCAGTATATAGTATTTTTGAAGGAGATCCAAAGGGACAAGATGTATAGAATTTTACATAAAATATGACAAAAATTCCATTTGAGCCCACTTATTTTTTTAGTTAGAATTTATTCTTGGTTTTTCTTTTCATTTCTTTCTAAGTGGTAACTAAATCAACAGGTCCAATTATCATCCTTCTTTCTGTTCTTTGCTCTAGTAAAACATTCTTTCTTGTTTTGGAACACGGCGGTCTTTATCACAATTAGACCTACAGTATTAATTTTTTTTTTGCACTTACAACTGCATATATAAAATAGTTTGTTTGCTTCTTCTTTGAATTTTGAAATGTTGTCATTTTAGTTGTCATTATGTCGTTTCTTACAAGGCTTCATTAAGTTTGCGTATTGATCATAGTAAGCACGAATCAGTTGTAATATTCTTGTATGACTGAATTTCGGAATTTACGCCTTTACCTGGATTTCCGTAGTTTTGATAGCAGCTCTTTCTGAAATCTCTCCAACAGTGGATTCTTTTGATTTGAAGTCAGATATTAATTCATTTTTGGCCCATAGATAATATTTCATTACGTCATGATAGGTAGGTAATTGTGATGGGTTCAGGCCCTCTGGCATTGCGAATAGAGCGTAAAATGTCAGATTTCTTGTATTGATTAGAGATATTCTGATTTAAAGACTCTACAACATAAGAAGAATGAATTTCCATTAATTTTATTTTATTAATTATTTCATACCTAAGAATTTTGTGATTATTCCCAATTTTCTTATAAATTGAGGTTTTTGTGACACTTCAAGATGAAACAACAGGGGACCAAAAATATGCCGAGTCTTTTAAAATGTATTTTTTTTTAACATGTTCCTGGTATCCTGTTCAGATTAAATCACTGGAGAATGTTCTCTCGCTAAAAAATCTGAACCACAAAATTTTGTGAAAATTTCAAAATGTGATGGCCTAGGGGCACCTCTAAATATTAATCTAGAAAAAAAAATATTTTTTCATTGTTCTTGATTTTATCACCCCACAACTTTTCCCTGGTATTACATTTTGATTCCATAAACTTCATATTTTCACTCCACCCTATTCTCTAGGCAGCTGGGTTCCCTAGTGCTCTCTCACTGCCCCTTAGCGATCTGATAGCTACCTGACCTTCGCTGCAGCAGTTGTACGTACAGTTACAAAAACATCATTCGGTATTCATTTCCAGTGCATTCCATTGGATATGGTAGGTGAAAGTGTATGGATTCACAAAATAATAATAATAATAATAATAATAATAATAATAATAATAATAATAATAATAATAATAATAATAATCATCCGTGGCGCTATAGCCCGTGAAGGGCCTAGACCGACCAGCCGGCTGCTGGCCTCACGCCCACATGCCGAAGCAGAGGTGGACGATCATCCAACCAGAATGGAGGTATCGTGTGGTTAGAACGATGATTCCCCCCCCCCCCCCCCAGTCGTTATAGCTGGCATTCGCAACCGGATTTCGCTACCTATCGTAGCTCCCCAAGTGCATCACGATGCTGGATGGGCACCGGTCCCGTACACTGGCCGAAATTTCATGAGAAAATTTCTTCCCCCATGAGGACTCAAACCAGCGCGCATTCCGTAACGCGAGTCCTAGGCAGAATGCCTTAAACCACTACGCCACGACGCGGGACGTGGATTCACAAAATATCAAATATAAATAAATTACATTCTTCTCTATCTGTGTACAATACAGTATAATCACAACTCCAATTACTACAATTCGTATCTGACCGTCAACTACTTATAATACGTGATACATAAAGTCTTTCAAGTAGAAGAGCTATAGTTCTGTTACAGTGGCGTACGTAAAGGGAATGGCGGGTGTTACCGGGTTTGAACCCCCTCCGCCTTGAACTTCGAAATAAAATTACATATATTTCATTACATTTGATTATTTCAATGGATTTTCCTGTTACGTTAAATGTCTTAAGTATCATACTTACTAGGCACTTGGTCAGTAATTGAAACTCGTTTAGACATGGTTTCTTGTAAATAGTTTCCTTAATCTATCACAAAATATTTCAATATCCGGTAATTTCATCACTATACAATTTTTGTTATTCTAGGTTTAATTTGTAATTCAGTAAATATAAAATATGCTTTGTTTTTCTATGATAAATTATCTAGCTTTCATTAGTCAGGTAATCTTTTCGTACTTTGATTTTTATTGTAATTTTAATTGTAAATTTAATACTAATTGTAATTTTATTCTTCATATTATAGTTGGAAACTCCTGGTAGAGGAACAAAGAAGGCCTGACGGCCTTATCTCTACCAGGTTAAATAAATAAATAAAAAAAAAGGTAAAGGTATCCCCGTAACATGCCATGAAGGCATTTGGGGGGCACGGAGGTAGAGCCCCATGCTTTCCATGACCTCGGCACTAGAATGAGGTGGTGTGGTCGGCACCACGCTCTGACCGCCTTTTACCCCCGGGAAAGATCCGGTACTCAATTTTATAGAGGCTGAGTGAACCTCGGGGCCGTTCTGAAAGTTTGGCAACGAGAAAAAATCCTGTCATCACCTGGGATCGAACCCCGGACCTTCCAGTCCGTAGCCAGCTGCTCTACCAACTGAGCTACCCAATATTAATAAAAATAACTGTTGACTATATAAGTATAATTATTGTGTAAGTGTAATGACACAAGTATTTTTTATTATACAAAATTAAACACACGTTAAAATTTGTTAAAAATTGGATTGTTGTGAAAAAAATACGTTTCAAATATTTTATAAGGATATTCATTAATATGTTCTATTAGAACATCATATAATATTAATAAATATACCGTAACATAATAGTAAAATAATACACAACTCTAAATATAATATTAATAAATATACCGTAACATAATAGCAAAATAATACACAACTCTAAATATAACCAATTCTTCGATCTCAGTAAGCAAGCAAATGCATTTTACCCGTTTCGTAAACTATCCTCCCCTCTCCTTCCTCGCTTCCGCTAGAAGCGATCTCTCTATCCCCCGCTCGTCCCTTTTTTAACTGTCCAGATAAGTTTCGCGGACAGTAAAGAAATTCTGTAGCTGTAGAGGGAGTTCGGGGGCGTCCCGCAGCAGGATCTGTAGCGCGGGGGCCGTAGGGCATGTACACCATTTCATTCCATGTAGTACAATGGACCCACCGAAGCGATCTTACGTGAGAGAGCAGTCCCTAACTTGTGCCCCTCCCGTACTGGGGAACTAACAGATTGGTGAGAATGCTTACATAACTCTGATATGCCGTCCAATCATGTATTGTGAATGTTATTAAAACAGAGGAGTGTTACATTTCTCCAGCTTTGTTTCAACTATTTCAAGAAGAGCACAGAACTGATCTTTCGACATCCGAAAATAGATTGAAAATCGCTCTTCATCTGCTAGAAGTTGAGACATCAATTGATGAAACTCGCCATGAACTTGTCTGTCTGCATTAAATTTATAGTATGCATTTACATCATTCTTGTTTTATGTTGAGACACAATCATGCATATTGCTACTACATACCCCTCCTTCTGAACAAGTTCATCCAGCAATATCTCAGCCATTCCAACACAATGTTGCACTTATAAAATATGTTCAACTGACGCGACACTACGTCAAACCAATGTAAACACCTGAGCCCCAGATGCCGTGTTAATATGTTACGTCAGTGTGTATGTAGGTTTAATCTTGCTGCAATAAAACAATTAACCCATTTCCTACCATTGTCCCTTTTTTGGGACATTTATATTTTATTTTTTCTATACAAGATGAACAATAATGGGCATATTTTCTGTGATTATATTGGTAGTACTGGATATTGTTAAAGGGAGGGAAACAGTTTTTGCATTGTTTATTGCCCTTATGTAGTGTAGAAATAATTTGATTAACATGTATTTCTCTTAATTTTTGTTGCTTTTATTTGGAGTGGGAAATTGACATTTGAAAATGCGTTGTAGTAATTACAACTGTGTCAGAATCATTAGTTACAATTCTACGAAGTACTACAATACAACACTTCGCTCATTTTAATTCATAGGTAATTATTATACATGTTTTTCTATAACGTCCCATTTTTGGGACATTGGCGTAATACACTTGCAGTTTCAGGTTTCATTATTTATTGTATTCCACGAATGATTTTACGATATTTTATCTTTATTTTAATTTTCTCAGACCCATTAACGCGACATAAAGGAGTCAAATTTACTATAGACAAATGTAATTCTATGGTAGGCCTTCATTATATACCCTAACGGTCATTATATTTCTTATTTCAGATAAGTAAACATTATTATACTTCTTATTTCAGATAAGTAAACAACATGGTCACGTTATTACACTAAGAGTCTAACAGTCAAAAAGATACAGAGTGTTATGGAAGACCTGGAACGAGAGGAACAGGCTGTGGATAATATTGAGTTTGTAATTATACACCCAGATCCAGATGAAGTAACGGACGAGGAAGATGTGCGTGAGAATGACCTCACTGAAAGTGAAGTGCAAGATGTAGCTGGAACATTAGAAGTATTTGTAAGAACTGAAGAAGTATCAGTAAATGGTGGAACACATGAAACTCTTCCATCGGCTTCAGAAAATCCTCATAATAAAAAGAGAAAAACATGTGCTGGTACTGAAAAACCAACATCATAAAAAAAAAAAACAAATTGAGCTACAAGTGACAGCGGGGCCCAAATGGATGAAATGTGAAGCAACATACAGTGCAGACAGTACTTACTGTGAAATTGATGACAGTTTAGATTACCTACATGGGAAAAGCGTAGTAGATATTTTTGAGAATTTTTTTTCTGACAAAGTGTTGGGGATGGTTATAAATCAGAGTGAAATTTATGCTAATCAGAAGAATCATCCTGGTTTTTCTATAAGTAAAGATGAACTAAGTCCCGCGCCGAGGCGTTGTGGTCTAAGGCATCCTGCCTAGCACTCGCGTTACGTAATGCGCGCTGGTTCGAGTCCTCATGGGGGAAGAAACTTTCTCATGAAATTTTGGCCAGTGTATGGGACTGGTGCCCACCTGGCATCGTGATGCACTTGGGGAGCTACAATAGGTGGCCAAATTCTGCTACGCAAACCAGCTATACCGTCTGGGTGGCTCATTGTGCTAACCACATGATACCTCCATTCTGGTTGGATGATCGTCCACCTTTGCTTTGGCATGTGGCCGTGAGGCCAGCAGTCGACTGATAGGTCTTGTCCCTTTATGGGTTGTAGGGTCACGGATTATTATTATTATTATTATTATTATTATTATTATTATTATTATTATTATTATTATTATTGTTATATAGAGCAACTAAAGGAATTTATAGGTATTTTGTTGCTTTCCGGCTACCATAAACTAAATTGATAAATCTGATAAAATGTATAAACTGAGGCTATTTTTTATACTGTCCGAGAAGAATTTTTAAAATTTCAAATTGTTCATGGTGAACTTTCTTTAGATGAAATGGTAGACGCCCAGCAAAAATGTTCATGAGGAGCAAGCCAATCAAATTTGGATACAAGATGTGGTCCATATGTAGTTCGAATGGTTACCTGTATAATTTTTTACCGTACTGTGGAAGAACGGACAATCAAGCAGGACCTTTAGGCCTGAGAGTAATTTCTGAGCTCACTAGTGTAATTCCAGAGGATAAGACACAACAAATCAAGTTGTTTTTTTGCAACTTTTTCATTAGTGTAGATGCACTTACAGCCCTAAAAGCCAGGAACATCAAAGTGACAGGGACAATGAGGGACAATCGCACTAGCAAGTGTCCAGTCATGTCTACTAAAGATATAGACAAAAAGGAACAGAGAGGATTTTGCGACTTCAGTTTCGATACAACAAATGAGATACTGATTCAGAAGTGGAAAGATAACGAAGTCGTCACTGTGGGTACTAACTTCATTACAGTAGAACCGTTCACTAACGTTCTTAGATATTCTCAGAAAGAGGAGAAAGAAATACATATACCCATCCCAAAAGCTATACAAGAATATAATCTACATATGGGTGGAGTGGACTTGCTGCACAAACAAATATCATTGAATCGAATTCGGGTCCACTCAAAAAATGGTGGTGGCCTCTTTTTACTCAGATGATTGATATAATAGTTGTAAATGCTTGGTGAGCCTACCAAATTGCCAATAAAGAAGAAAATGTTTCACTTTTGGATGTTCGAAGTAAGATAGTTCTAGCATAACTCAACAAAACGACTGAGTCCACACCAAAGCGTAGAGTCCACAAGGTAGTAAATTTTTGGGTGGAAGGGTGAGCACGGACGTAAGGTGTGACACAGGAAATCACCTCATTCAAGCAATAACCACGCAAAGTTAAAATTATAATAATGTATACGCTTATGTTAATTTTGCTAATGCAATGTGCCAATGTCCCATTTATGGGACGGCCTTTTGTAAGAACTCTATGTACAGAAAATTAATAAAATTTGCTTTTCCAGTGTAATATCATCCCACTGAATAGGGATATGTCAATTATTAATAAAAAAATTATTTGGAATTATTTTGGCAGGTAATGGGTTAAAGTTGATCCATTTTTTAATATATACTATATGAAAAAAGGCGTTTTAGGATATAGAATTTTGAATTAGGTGATAGCGACCCAAATAGGTTACTACAAAACTGTATCAAATTTCATGATTTTTTTCATGAAGCGTGGACACATTTAATAATTTTCTTACTCGTATTAATGCTTAAGGAACAAGATAGGTTTTTACACTAAAATCTTAGGTCTGATCATTACGTATGGTATGTTATGAGTACACATCGGATTTTTAGGCACTAAAAATTGCAGTTTTAGGCGCCTAAAATAAGCTCAAAATTTGTAAAATTAGGCTCTATTTCAATGAAAATAGGCATTTTAGGCACATCAAGGTATCATGCTTATTTCTTTCACTGAAATTTTTAGTTATACACTAAAATACGCACAAAAAAAGTATGTTTAAACATTAAAAAAGAATACCATATTATATTTATAAACAGAGCTGCACAAATTTAATATATTGAAACTAATGAAATAATGATTATTGATATCAAGATTACTCATTTTAAGTTATTGAAATTCAGTTCCATGCTCAGACTTTATTATAATTATCTGCACAGTACACCACCAGAATTTTTTTCTAAATTCTCCACAGTTAACCTTTGCCTTTTGTCACTGAGAATCATTTTGAAAGCAGAAAAACTTCTTTCAACCGAAACTGATGTGAGAGGCGCAAATTTTAAATTAGGTACAATAGAAACATCAATACTTACTGGAACATTTACACTTTCCCCCGATATCACTCTTGATACTTTTTCCAACAATGAAAATCCTACATTCTTATTTAATACGTTGTCCCACTTATTTTTAACTTTTTTCCCAGTTTCGCCCAAAGCAGAATGTATGTTCACTTGAGCTTCCTTTACTATTGCTATTTGGCTACAAAGAGATTGTTTTTCACGTTCTAATTGTTCAATGCTTGCAGGTATGAAAGAAAAGTTTGATGTTATGTAGGCAATATCATTTTTCACTCTTGAGTCATTCAGACAATCTTTCACTGCTTTCACACACGCTGCACTATTAGTTTCAGGTAATTTATCAATAACTGTGACCACTTCTTTAAAATACTTAGAATAATACACCACTGACTGAATCCAGGTTCCCCATCGTGTAACAACCGGCTGAGGTGGGAGTGGGATATCTGGAAAGTTCTCTCTGAATATTGAAATCCTGGATGGGGCTTTACAAAAACATTTTTTTGTGTTAGAAATAAACGAATTGACAAGAGGAAATTCATTCCGGATTGTTTCAGAAACCCTGTGAAGGCCATGTGCTAGACAGGTTACATGCGTGAGGTTAGGATAAAATGTTTTAAGAAGTGGAGCTGCAGCAACCATGTATGAGGCAGCATCAGTACAAAACAACAGAACTTTAGAATCGTCTATATTACCTGAGTATAAAGACTGTAGGCCTTTATTTACAAAATAAGCAATGGCTTGGCTATTCACTTTCGAAAGTTCCTTAACACATACTAGGTGTGGAATCGAAGGTCCATCAGGACTAAGTTTTCCTACTACCATATTTGCTATATACCTATTCATAGGATCTGAGGTTTCATCCACAGAGACCCATATGTAAGAATCACCTATATCCTCCCGAATGGAAGCTAAAGTTTCATTGTATATTCTGTCTAAGTAATTTTTTCTTAGGGTCGACTCAGATGGGATATTTTGTTTGCAGTATTTTTGTAAAAACTGTCTTAAAACCGGATTTTCAATTGCATTCCAGGGAATGTTAGCAGCAACAAACGCTCTGGTTAAATCAGCATAGAAATTGCTGCTGAGATTGGATGAAGTAGGCTGTGTTAGTAAAGTTTGTTGCAGTTGATTTTTCTGCTGAGCTTTAGCCTTATGAGCCGCTCCTTGCACATGCTGCTTTAGGTGGCACTTCTTTTCTTGCGAAATCTAAAAATGTAAAGTAAACTGAATTAAAATAAAATTCTAATTGTTGTATTGTCGTATTTCTATCACAAAGTTAGTGGGTTCGAACAATCAAAATTTTAATGACCTGCAAATACTTTAACTATCGGAATTTAAAAGGTTAAAGTGTAGTGATCTTAAAAAGAATTATACCTCAGGATAGCTCAGTCAATTTATAAATATTATAGGCCTACTCATTAAAATTAATAGAATTTATATATTTCAACTATTGTTACATACCTGTTTGCTACAAATCTTGCAGAATATTATTTTTCCATCATAAGTGAATTCTGAATATTCTGTTAGCCATTGCCGGATCAATGTAGATTTTGCACTTATATTTTTCGGCATATCGCGTTAAACTTCACAGGAAAACGTCCTACCGCTCAAAACTTCTCAACACAAATAAGGTGAGGGAAAGAGCAACTGTTAACGAGCATTCAAATGAACCGTTGTTATTGAGATTCAATTGGACAAAAATACAAAGTTCCACTTATTGTTGCATTTCCTGGTAGTGTTAACACTAGGAGGGCCATTCTTTTAAATATTTTGTAATGGTTTACCCTACTAATTCGCAGTTTTACGACTTTTCATAAATATTTCAAAAACACTCTTTCTCCAAAAATTGTGATTTTATGACACTCTGAAGGGCAGTACAGCTAATCGGTTTCAGACCGAAAACAATCATTTTTATAGTATAGTATATCTCTGAATCGGTAGCAGCACATGTTGTGATTGTTGCCTGCTTCAAAACTAAGGTTGGTTCTTTGTCGGCATTTATGCCTCCAAACATGTTAAATTCGGTGAAATCTATTGCGAGTGTCGTGAGATTCAAAACATTTTGTTTCCTTTATCAATGGTTTCATGGCCGGTGTGAAGCAAACTTTCCAATTTTTAAATGCCTTAAATTTCGCAGTGAATGCATGTATAAATTATAAAAAGTAAGAGTAAAATGCGAAACTTTACAGTGAGTTAGGCATTTTTAGGCGAATATTAACAAATTAGGCTCTAATAACCGTTTTAGGGCATTTTAGGGCACTATAAAACTCTTTGAATACCTTTCAATTCCCATGAAACACAAATATTAATAATTATTTTTACTTTTCTCCTAAAGAAACGAAATAGGCATTTGCCCTATAATCCGATGTCTGGTTATGAGGCTTGAAGTTTAATTTGTGTTCCTACTTCATGACATATCATTTTCCCGGATATGAGCACCATTTCACACATTCAAATGTGTGTGTGTGTGTGTATGTATGTATTTTGGCGCGCGCGCGCGCTTATGTGTGTGTGTATGAGTGTAAGAGAGAGAGAGAGAGAGAAAGGATAAAAGAGAAAAGTTGTAGGCGCAACGGCTAAACTATTGCTTCGTTTGAAAGGCGCCAGAGGACTCCCTTGTTGCCACTGTCAAGTTCCTCTAATCTCTGCAATCCCAGTCCTCACTCCTCGTTTACCAGATTCCCTATCTTTCGTTTCCTTTCTCCAGTCTGTTTTCCATACTATCTACTTCGATTCATTTCTGTTCTTGATTTGCTTTATTCGTTTCCCGTTCTCTGCCCTTTTTAATTTTTTTCATACGGAGTTCAAAGACAAAGTATTTTGTTCTGAAATAAATTCGATCGGAATTTTTACGAAAATACACTCTTCGAGCATCCCTACCACGAAAAAAGTGATTTTAGGCATGATTTCTGGCCAGTGATTTTTCCTAAACTTCATGTCGAATTTTGTTCATATTTAGGATGTACATAAAAAACAATGGTGTTTCAGTCCCAATCGGCCAACGATTTCTTTAGTAATCTCATGTTAATCAGTCGTTTCGAAAGGCATTGTCTTGTTTCTTCAACCACGTTTTCTTTCCTCTGCTGTTCTTATAAATTCTGTATAGTTGTCGCAGTTCATTCTAGTCAGCATGCCTTTGATGTATTTTCTTCTCGGTCTTTTCTTTCCTTTTTTTTTTACCAAGTACGAAATGAGCCAGTGAAACGGGTGATTATAAATAATCGGTCGTTTCCAGTCACATTCGAGTATTTTAATTGTTTCCAATAGTAATCGATCCTTCATTCTGTACTATTTAGTTTTTATGGAGCATTGGACGGGAGGGCAACGTTTGTTGACTATCAAGGCATAGTGATGAGGCCACACACAGCGCTGTGTACTCTACGTACGATATGTTCGCTATGTTAGCAAAATATAGCTCTGCTTTATTCACAGTTTGATTAGCCACAAAGCGCTGCTTACGCTATATCCACTATTTCAGCTGCGTCACGGAGTGTTTGAATCTCGACTATATTTTCAAAATGTTACCGTCTACGGGCATGCGCAGTAGGTCACTGGAAAGTTTCTGTCAGGCATGTGCAGGCTGTCATTCAGCTTGGAATAATCAACCTCACAACGTGTGTTCTCTAATTATTTTCATTAATTTGAATAGGATAGCAAGAATATTCCAATTAAATAGGTGTAAGACAAGGCTGTAGTATTTCACCAAGTTTGTTTTTAATTTATATCGACGACATTCTTAGAGAATGGAGCCATAGATCACCTAATGGTATTAAAATCGCTCCTAATTTTAGACGTGTTATGAAATTAGCCGCGTTTGCTTTATTAAAATTTTTTAACAATTTAAATACTGGGTACATTAGAATAGATATGGTGTTTTAGAATTGAAAGATTATAGATTTATGTTTATTTGTTTATATTAAAATAGGCCTACGCTATAACAAATGTAACTTTTCGCGGCCTTCAACATTCTACATAGGGCCTATACCCAGTTTAGAAATGTTAACAAAAACAAATGTATTCATTAAAAAAAATGAAATACCGTAGTTGATATCATTTTCGTAAATTTAACAGCTTGTATGAGCATTCAATATTCAACATTATATGCAGAGTTTTTTTTTAAGAATTAAGGAGTTCCTATTATATAATAATAATAATAATAATAATAATTATTATTATTATTATTATTATTATTATTATTATTATTATTATTACCCACACTGTCTGAAGTCGAAATTGCAATAGAAAATCTGAAAAAGTACAAGTCTCCAGGTATCGATCAAATCCCAGCAGAATTAATACAAGAGGGTGGAAGAGCATTATCTAGCGAAATTTATAAGCTTGTACTTGCTATATGGGAAAAGGAAATTGTACCAGAACAATGGAAGGAGTCCATAATTGTACCTATTTTTAAGAACGGGGACAAGAGTAACTGTAGTAACTTTCGAGGAATGTCACTTTTGTTGACGGCGTACAAAATTTTGTCCAATATTCTTTTGAGAAGATTAACTCCATATGTAGATGAAATTATTGGGAATCATCAGTGCGATTTTTGTATTCGACAGATATTGGAGAAAAAAATGGAAGTACAGTACATCAGTTATTCGTAGATTTCAAAAAGGCTTATGACTCGGTTAAGACAGAAGTGTTATATAACATTCTTATTGAATTTGGTATTCCCAAGAAACTAGTTCGATTAATTAAAATGTGTCTCAGTGAAACGTACAGCAGAATCCGTATAAGCCAGCTTCTGTCTCTTGTGCAAGGAGATGCACAGTCACCTTTACTTTTTAACTTTGCTCTATAATATGTCCTTAGAAAAGTTAAGGATAACAGAGAGAGTTTGGAATTGAACGGGTTACATCCATCAGCTTCTTGTCTATGCGGATGGCGTGAATATGTTAGGAGAAAATCCACAAACGATTAGGCAAAACACAGAAATTTTACTTGAAGCAAGTAAAGAGATAGGTTTGGAAGTAAATCCCGAAAAGAAAAAGTATGTGATCACGTCTCGTGACCAGAATATTATACGCAATGGAAATATAAAAATTGAAGATTTGGTGGAAAAATTCAAATATTTTGGAGCAACAGTAACAAATATAAATGACACTCGGGAGGAAATTAAACGCAGAATAAATATGCGAAATACCTGTTATTATTTGGTTGAGAAACTTCTTCATCTAGTCTGCTGTCAAAAAATCTGAAAGTTAGAATTTATAAAACAGTTATATTACCGATTGTTCTGTATGGTTGTGAAACTTGGGCTCTCACTTTAAGAGAGGAAAAGAGATTAAGATGTTTGAGAATAAGTTTCCTAGGAAAATATTTGGGGCTATGAGGGATGAAGTTACAAGAGAATGGAGAAAATTACATAAAGCAGAACTGCACGCATTGTATTCTTCACCTGATATAATTAGGAACATTAAATCCAGACGTTTGAGATGGGCAGGACATGTAACATGTATGGGCGAATCCAGAAATGCATATAGAGTGTTAGTTGGGAGGCCGGAGGAAAAAGACCTTTGGGAAGGCCCAGACGTAGATGGGAGGATAATATTAAAATGGATTTGAGGGAGGTGGGATATGATGATAGAGACTGGATTAATCTTGCACAGGATAGAATGAACCTGCGGATTCCTTAAAAGCCATTTGTAAGTTATTATTATTATTATTATTATTATTATTATTATTATTATTATTATTATTATTATTATTATTATTATTATTATAAGTGGATTAAATCTGTATACTTGTGTATGTGTGTGTGTTTGTGGTAAGTGGTGCAATGCTGAATTGAATGTACGACGTTCCTGTTTCCGTCACACCCTAGTACTGGAAACTGCGTCTTTCCGCCAAGTGATAGCGGGAGATCACAAGCTGATGTGGTTTTCGTGTTAGTCTGGGCTTATCGCGGACTCTTGGCTGGGGAGACTTCATTCAGGACGTCTTGTGCTTGTGTCAACTTCAGATAGGGTAACACCCCTTGGGGAAACGAGGGATGTTTCAATTCGCAAGGTATAAATGTCACAGACTTTATGAATGTAATGCAAGAAGGCAACTTTTTCATGCTAACGCAATCATCAGTAGATTGTTGGCATCGTGACGTTTGGTGGTTATTATAAAGAAGAATTTCATCAATATTTTGATGATTAGGAGTCGATACGAACAAGAATATCGTATGATAATGTCATAAACGAGAATTTAATAAGAATTTTGATCATAGGTAGTCTGAAACAAGATTTGTAATAAGAATTATAGTTACATGGAAGCTGAAATCATATTGTAATAGGAACTTTCTACAGAGAACCGTAAACTAAATTTTAATAAGAATTGTTAGAGAGATTGAAACCAAAATTTTAAATTGTTATAGAGGGGTTGAAACAAGAACTTTTAAGAAATGTGGTTACAGAGAAGAATTTAATAAACTAAATCCAGAAAAAACACAGTCAATCATTGTGGGCCATTCACGTTTGTTAACCACTATTACCATACCAAATTTGTCCCCGATTAAAATACAATGCACCGAAATTCCGTTCACTGAATCAGTAAAGAATGTATGTATTTATTTGGTTAAAAGTTTAAATTGGAACATTCAAGTTGCAGAAACCTGCAAAAAAGTATTCTCATTAATCCACTCGTTTATGCGATTGAAGAATTTTCTACCCTTTTCCACGAAAAAAATGTTAGTGCAAACACTCGTGATGCCCCACTTCGATTACTGTGATATTCTGCTTACTGACCTAAGCGTTACTTCGGCGTAGAGACTACAACATGTTCATAATATGTGCGTCCGTTTCGTCTGCAATATTCGGCGGGCTGATCACGTAACACCATCCCTCGAAATGTTGTCCTGGCTCCGTCTAGAAGATCGTAGGAAAATCCACTGTCTTTCCCTTCTCTTTCACATATTGCATTTCTCCACTCCTGTCTATCTTGCGTCTCGTTTTCAAAATTTATCCACGCATCATAACCTAGACACGCGATCACAACAATCCTCAATATTATCCATTCCCTCCCACCGAACATCCTCATATTCATCTTCTTTCACTGTGGCTGTTCCTCGACTTTGGAATTCCCTACCGAGTAATTTTAGGGACTGTCAGACATCAAACCAATTTAAGATTAGGCTAACGAAATATTTTTCTAACAATTCTTGTTAACAATAATAGGTGTTTCAGGTTTCTCAATGTTAATGGTTATATATATCACAGATAAATATCTAAATTATCTCATTATTATTATTATTAGTATTATTATTACTATTATTATTATTACTATTATTATTACTATTATTATTATTATTATTATTTCTTACCAATGTTTATTATTGTCACACTAACATTAGTTATCCAACTTTCATTATTTCCTGTCATGTTGTTTTATGATCTAGATATTAATGTAATAACTATGTAAGTAATTGTATTCAATTAGAATTAGAGTCTGGCTGGGCGGAAGAGAAGGCCTACTGGCCTTAGCTCTGCCAGATTAAATAAATTATTATTATTATTATTATTATTATTATTATTATTATTATTATTATTATTAATTAATTAAGAATGTTGGTTACAGTAATGCTAAGAGAAGAGTTTTAATAAGAGTAAGTGGTTACAGAAAGGCTAAAACAAGAATTGAAGTACAGATTTTGGTTACATTGATGTTGAAAGAAAAATTTTCATAAGAATTTCGGTTACAGCGATGCTGAAAGAGAAGTTTTATTAAGAATTGCGGTTTCAGAGAGGATAAACAAAAAGTTAAACAGTAATTTTAAATTCAATAATGCTGATAGAAGAGCTTTAATAAGGACTGTGTTTACAGAGAGGATAAAACAATAACTTAAATAATAATTTTGAATTCAGTGATGTTGATAGAGGAGCATTAATAAGAATTGTGGTTACAGAGAGTATAAAACAATAACATAAATAATAATTTTGAATTCAGTGATGCTGATAGAAGAGCTTTAATAAGAATTGTGGTTACAGAGAGTATAAAACAATAACATAAATAATAATTTTGAATTCAGTGATGCTGATAGAAGAGCTTTAATAAGAATTGTGGTTACAGAGAGTATAAAACAATAACATAAATAATAATTTTGAATTCAGTGATGCTGATAGAAGAGCTTTAATAAGAATTGTGGTTACAGGAAGGATAAAACAATAACATAAATAATAATTTTGAATTCAGTGATGTTGATAGAAGAGCTTTAATAAGAATTGTGGTTACAGAAAGGATAAAACAATAACATAAATAATAATTTTGAATTCAGTGATGCTGATAGAAGAGCTTTAATAAGAATTGTGGTTACAGAGAGTATAAAACAATAACATAAATAATAATTTTGAATTCAGTGATGCTGATAGAAGAGCTTTAATAAGAATTGTGGTTACAGGAAGGATAAAACAATAACATAAATAATAATTTTGAATTCAGTGATGCTGATAGAAGAGCTTTAATAAGAATTGTGGTTACAGGAAGGATAAAACAATAACATAAATAATAATTTTGAATTCAGTGATGCTGATAGAAGAGCTTTAATAAGAATTGTGGTTACAGGAAGGATAAAACAATAACATCTATACTAATAATATATCTGTAGCCGAAATTTTTCTGGTAATTTTCGATTTCCCAAAAAAAAAAAATAATTAGTTCTAACATATATAATTAACCACCCTGAAACCGAAAATCGCTTTTTTGAAATTGTTGTTTGTATGTCTGTCTGTCTGTCTGTCTGTCTGTCTGTATGTATGTTTGTTATCTTTTCACGCGATAATGCCTGAACCGATTTCGATGAAAATTGGCATATAAATTAAGTTCGTTGTAACTTAGATTTTAGGCTATATGGCATTCAAGATACATTATTTTAAAGGGGGGTTATAAGGGGGTCTGAATTAAATAAATCGAAATATCTCGCTTATTATTGATTTTTGTGAAAAATATTACATAACAAAAATTTCTTTAAAAATCATTTCCGATAAGTTTTATTCTTTGAAAAATTTTGATAGGGCTGATATTTAATGAGATAAATGAGTTTTAAAATTAAAATAACTGCCATCTAAGGCGGTGTATTGAAATAAAAAACAAATGACTTCGTCTATAAGGGGCCTTGGACACAACAATCGAAAGCTATGAAATATAGCCTACAGACAGTGTTTCTGTGTTTGTATGAAGTAATATCGGAAGCTAAATTAACCGATTTGTATAATTAATTATTATTTCATCATTGGAAAGTGTAGTTTGTCTGGATGGACATAATGCTATAATGTTATTACAGTAACTTGTGAGTGAATTGAGGACAGGTAAGATTAAAATAGCTTCTTATGCACAGAAAACTTGATAGGTTATTCTGTATATTCATTTCCTGTATTTCTTAAAATATTGTTTATGAACATATTCATTTTTATCTCAGAGAATTAACGAACAACGAGAATGTATTGTTTTAGTATGCAGTAATAGTACGTTAGCTTAGCAATCCATTATTTTATAATTCAAATTTTAACTATGCTCAATTGAATCATGTTAAAATACATAAAATATATATATGCAATAAATGCAATGCAAAAAAATTTGGGTAATGAGCCAAGCAGATTATGTTGCGCTGTTGTAAAAGTTGTTCCTCCTGAGATTCAAGAGCTCCCACAACAAATTAAAAACTTTCTAATTCGAGTACATCCGTTATCAACACACTTTTTACATAATATAATATAATATAATATAATATAATATAATATAAACATAATAATAAATCTGTAGCCAAACTTTTTCTGTTAATTTTCGCTTTTCCAAAAATAATTGGTAATAGCAATTAATAGCATGTTTAAGGAATTGCCATTGCATCAAATGAGTGGTCTCTGGATCAAAATGATCGCATTTTAATATTTTAAATACAATTTAAATTAAGTAACATATTAAACGATTTATCCTTCTATCAAACACAAATGTTCCCTGGATCAAACATCCTATTTTAATTATGTAATTACTTTATATTTATTTCTAACGGGTGCAGCGGAGCGCACGGGTACGGCTAGTAAATAATAAATTTGAATTCAGTGATATAGATAGAAGAGCTTTAATAAGAATTGTGGTTACAGAAAGGATAAAACAATAACTTAAATAATAAATTTGAATTCAGTGATGTTGATAGAAGAGCTTTAATAAGAATTGTGGTTACAGAAAGGATAAAACAATAACTTAAATAATAAATTTGAATTCAGTGATATTGATAGAAGAGCTTTAATAAGAATTGTGGTTACAGAAAGGATAAAACAATAACTTAAATAATAATTTTGAATTCAGTGATGCTGATAGAAGAGCTTTAATAAGAATTGTGGTTACAGAAAGGATAAAACAATAACTTAAATAATAATTTTGAATTCAGTGATGCTGATAGAAGAGCTTTAATAAGAATTGTGGTTACAGGAAGGATAAAACAATAACTTAAATAATAAATTTGAATTCAGTGATGTTGATAGAAGAGCTTTAATAAGAATTGTGGTTACAGAAAGGATAAAACAATAACTTAAATAATAATTTTGAATTCAGTGATGCTGATAGAAGAGCTTTAATAAGAATTGTGGTTACAGAAAGGATAAAACAATAACTTAAATAATAATTTTGAATTCAGTTATGCTGATAGAAGAGCTTTAATAAGAATTGTGGTTACAGAAAGGATAAAACAATAACTTAAATAATAATTTTGAATTCAGTGATGCTGATAGAAGAGCTTTAATAAGAATTGTGGTTACAGAAAGGATAAAACAATAACTTAAATAATAATTTTGAATTCAGTGATGTTGATAGAAGAGCTTTAATAAGAATTGTGGTTACAGAGAGTATAAAACAATAACATAAATAATAATTTTGAATTCAGTGATGCTGATAGAAGAGCTTTAATAAGAATTGTGGTTACAGAAGGATAAAACAAAGACTTAAATAATAGTAATTTTGAATACAACGATGCTGATAGAAGAGCTTTAATAAGAATTGTGGTTACAGAAAGGATAAAACAATAACTTAAATAATAATTTTGAATTCAGTGATGCTGATAGAAGAGCTTTAATAAGAATTGTTTAATATTCATCCTATGTTGTTAATTGATGATTAAGTTAAAATTTTTCGAATAGAAATTTTATTTATTCTTAAAAAAACAATAATACGTGTATACGACAATACAATAATGGTTCATATAAATGTAGGCCTATTCCTGGTTAATGACTATGAAATTAATGTTGGTTACAGACAGGATAAAATAAGAATGTAGATGGTTATTGGAAGTTATGAGAAGTGACTTTTATTCAAATTCTGTTATTGGTATTCGTAAACAAAATTATAAGTGAATTTTTGGTTATTATTTTTTTAATTGAAACTTATGTTGTTAATTATTTCATACTAAATTTTGATTGTAGGTTTCGTAACTTTCGGCTATAACAATAATAATATATTTTGTTGTAATTTTTATGTGTAATGGTCGTTAGGAACAAGAGTGGAGTACAGGTAGTTGTCGTAGTTGGTGTGCTGGTTTCCCGCGAGCACTGCGGTTTGTGTTGAAGCGTCTGTACGTATCCGGGCGCCGCTCTGAGCGGCTGGCTAATCCGCTCTCCTCGCCTTTGCGTGAACCCTTGTTTGATCAATACACATGGCAACATCTCTCACCCACCCTGCGGGCCGTGTGCCTCCCTCCCTCCATCCCACCCGTCCGCCAGGCGTCTTGGGAGACGGAGGAAATGTCACCGGCCCCGGGTTCAATACCCGTAAGAAGTTCCTTAATCAGATTATTCTTGATTTTACTCAGAAACTAACATCTCTCCCTTCCATCTCCCCTTCTCTCTCTCTCCTTTTTCTCTTATCAAATTTTCAAGCTCAGTATTCTCAGTAAAATGGCGTCGTTAAATATACTCACTCACTCACCTTATCTCTTAACTACTAACCCGATCTCTGATTCACTCGATCAGTGACTTATTAACTTTATACTGTAATTTATCAGTCATTAAATGTATTATTTACATATTAACGGAGCCACTCATCCACCGCTAACTTGTTAATATATACAACTTAATGTTACCATCGTGATCCCATTGCTACTGACCCATCCACTTACATGATCACTTTACATACCCCCTCGTCAACTTGATCCCTTACTAATTTTAACACTTGTATAATAACTTAATCAATTGGATACCACTTTAATATCGTGCTCATTTACCCCCTATTACGGTTTATTACTCCTTCGCTATCTTGACCGCCTACTAAATTGATCTAATAATTACCTAATACCTATCTCAATATCTTATTCACTTATCCATTCCTTCGCTTAGTTGATAACTTTCCCCACTCATGGTCACTTTACTCGATTACCCGTCCATTTGATCCACCCACCAACTTGATCTACCCACTCATTTGATCTATCCGCCCACTTCACTGTCCACTTACTTGATCTACCCATTCACTTGATCTATCCACCCACTTGACCTATGCACTCACTTATCCCCCTACTCATTTCGTTTACCCGTCTACTTGATCTACCCTTTCAATCTACCCGCCCACTTGATATACACACTCATTTTATCCACCAATTACCTGATCTACCCACATACTTAATCACCCACTGACTTGATCTACCCGCCCACTGGATCTCCTTTAAACCCACTTGATCTACTCGGCCAGTTAAAATATCCACTCGATCTACCCGCCCACTCGGTCTCCTATCCACCTACTTTATATATCCGCTCATTAGATCACCTACTTACTCAGATTCACCCACTGATTTGATCTACCCACCCACTGGAGCTCCTATAAACGCACTTGATCTACCCTCCCACTTAACATATCCACTTGATCTACCCTCCCACTTAACATATCCACTCGATCTATCCTCCCACTCGATCTCCTATCCACCTACTTTATTTATCCGCTCATTAGATCATCTACTTACTCAGATCCATCCACTGACTTGATCTACCCGACCACTGGATCTCCTATAAACGCACTTGATCTACCCTCCCACTTAACATATCCACTCGATCTATCCCCCCACTCGATCTCCTATCCACCTACTTTATCCGCTCATTAGATCACCTACTTACTCAGATCCACCCACTGACTTGATCTACCCACCCACTGGACCTCCTATAAACGCACTTGGTTTACCCTCCCACTTAACATATTCACTTGATCTATCCCCCCACTCGATCTCCTATCCACCTACTTTATTTACCCGCTCATTTACTTACCCACTACCCATCTACACGCTTTCCTACCCCC
This sequence comes from Periplaneta americana, assembly GCF_040183065.1. Lineage (NCBI taxonomy): Eukaryota > Metazoa > Arthropoda > Insecta > Blattodea > Blattidae > Periplaneta > Periplaneta americana. The sequence goes on along the minus strand of NC_091120.1, from coordinate 165,164,663 downwards.
TCACATCGTCTCATATTCACTCACATCATCTCCCACCATTCGATGTACCCATTCACATCGTCTCCCATCACTCACTTGATGTACCTACTCGATCTCCTACCCACTCACATCATCTCATATCCACTCACTCGCTATCCTAACCACTCGCATCATACTGTACTACCCACATGACCTACCTGCCTAGCACTCACTCGATGTCCTACCCACTCGCTCGATCTCTTACCCACTCGATGTCCTGCTACTCACTCCACCTTCTACCCAGTTGGTCTCTTACCCAATTCAATTGACTACTATCGATCACTCGATCGCCTATCACTTATTTGATCACTTACCCACATGGTCACTTTTCCTCTCATCCGATCACTTACTCAAAAATTGTATCACTTACCAACGCATTCATTAATTTCGTCACTTTTTAATATCTTTACGAACCCACGTAACCAGTCACTTACCAAATTGATAATTTACCGGCGTAACCACAAATTTGCTTACATACAGATATCTGTTCACTTGAACACTTATTAACTTGACCACTTTCCAACTAATTTCATCACTTCCCCACTCACTAATCTGGTTACTAACTGAATAGTGTGAATTCACATCCTTTTATTCCATTATCTGGCTTCCTAATCTGTCTCATAATTTGTATCATCATCATCATCATCATCATCATTATTATTATCATCCTCAGCCACCGGCGTGGCTCAGTCGGTTAAGGCGCTTGCCTGCCGGTCTGAAGTTGCGTTCGGGCGCGAGTTCGATCCCCGCTTGGGCTGATTTACCTGGTTGGGTTTTTTCCGAGATTTTCCCAAACCGTAATGTGAATGCAAGATAATCTATGGCGAATCCTCGGCCTCATCTCGCCAAATATCATTTCGCTATCACCAATCTCATCGACGCTAAATAACCAGATACAGCGTCGTTAAATAACCAACTAAAATAAAATAAAATCATCATCATCATCATCATCATCATCATCATCATCATCATCATCGCAGTTGTTATCTATTGTAGTAAAAGTAAATCATTCGCTAGAACTGCAGATATGTACAACATACAATTTAACCAAGGCAGTTGTCAAAATATTTGTAGGTTTCGTTTATTTTTTATCTTTTTATGCTTTCCTGACTACTATTTTAACTTCAAGAGATTATTTTTTGTCTTGGTTTTCAGTTGATGATTTAAAAGGAATTTTTTTTCGTGGCTTATTTCAAAGTAATATTTTGGCATCTGCTTAGAAGAACTGAGGAAAATAAAAATCACCACAGAATAACCAGAATCTGGAAATCAACGAAAGTCGTACCATTATTTTTAATTTGCTATGATTTGCAGTTCGAACACTATCTTAAAGACTAGAGCGTCGCCTTTTCATGCTGCAGACATAGCTTAAAATTTTGATGTTTCGATTCTGAAATTACTGATGGACAAGAAGTGTATGGTATTATTTATCAGGTTTTATCAGAATGTTAGGGGAAACTCTGGCAAAGCGGATAAGATAAGAATAAACAATGCCACAGGCTATATTTTGGTGCTCCCGAAATAAAAACTTCATGGCTTTGGTTGTGACACATGTTGTCCACATATATAGAAAACAGCAATTCGTTTCTCGTACCTACGGACAGTGATATGATTTGAGAAAGAAAATATAGTTAATTATTCGCTTTGACCGTGTACCCGGGCAAAGCGAATAATTAACCCGGGCAAAGTGAATATCCCTATAACATTTTCACCTTTCTATTTAATTTCTATGCACTGATAATAAAATTAAATCAACACATAAACACGATGTTAATGAGTGTAATTGATGTATTGAATATTTCGTCAATCTCTGAAGATGCCGACATCACAGAGGTGGTTGATTCTGAGTGAGCATTAACTGTTTCTTCAGCCGCTGAAGAAGCTGGCACCGCAGAATTTGTTAAATCTGAGCCAGCTGTCGTTTCGCTGGTTTCTGTCTCAAGTGGGCGATCTGTAAGTTCATCTGGAGCAAACTCTTCATCAACAAACACATTATGGTTATATGGCCAGATAGCAGAACCACTGATTGGAAGATTTTATTTCTTCAAGTGCTTTCTTCATGTCTTCTTCCGACCATTTGGCTTCTCCGTCTTCTTCTTGAAAAATTAAACCATCTGAAAACACATTACGACCTTTTTAATTAAAAATTAAGATCAGTGTTGCTGATTTATAATTTAATTAGTGTGACTTAATGCCTCCACTATGTAAAAATGATCTAACACGCTTTATTATAATAGACAAATATATACAAAAATACAGCTGACACTTATATAGTGGATAAGTTATCCACTTTGCCCTATTCACTTTGCCCGCAGACGCCACTTCGCTTTTCATTTAAGGTTATACAAACATAAACGTCAATAATCTTCTTCGTAAGTACGGCATTTTAGAACTAATTCTATCGTCTATATATTACTATCACATAGCAAAGAATTTCTGCAGTACTGTATGTTGTACATATGTTTCTCTTACCTTGAAATATTTTAAGAAAACTGTCGATTTTCTTTAAACACACGCTGACTTCTTCTCTCACTAGCTAGAATGACGACAAGTCAGTTCCAGCAGCAAAATCTGGTTGGGATTCTTCCCCAACATAGCAGAAAGCGCTATCTGTTGGCGTTTCTAAGAAATAGGCATTATTCTCTTTGCCCGAGTTAT